>NC_064288.1:57867171-58011932 GCF_019186545.1 Solanum stenotomum
GTATATAATTTTCAAAAGTTTCATGAGGGGTTATATTAGTTTTCTTGGATGAATTTAATGTTGATGAAGTCATATCAATCAAATTAATGTGTATTGATTGCTTGGAAAAGTTGAATTCACTTAAAAATATTATAGTTTGTTCGGTTAAGTTTTTAGGAAGCAAAAATGTTTTTGTTTTTTTTTGAAAAATTGTTAATGAGATGCCTGAGCAAGTCCTTTTGTCAACGAAAGTAAGGAAAACAAATTGCATCAGTGATAATCTTACCTTGACAGCATGTCCTTCCGATCAACACACCTCATCTTCACTCCCACCTCCTTAACCCTCAACCCCACCATCCCACACCCTACTTTCTCACCCTCGATCAACTCATATAATGTTTGTCGAAATAATATACAAATAACTTCGATATAATATTTTTTTATATCGGACATAAGAAAATAAATTAAAAAATCCACTAATACATACTATCTTCGTCCACTTTTAATTGTCATGGTTTCCTTTTTTAGAGTCAAACTATAAGAACTTTGACTAACATTTTACGATATATTTTTTCATCATATTGATATGCGAAAAAATGCAATTTATAATACTTTTCGTATAGTTTTTGAATATCTAAATTTTTTGTTTAAAATATCGAATTAATTAATGTAATCTAATTTAACTTTAAAAATTAATCAAATTAACTTTCAAAAAGCGCAACATAACACACAAAGTGGACGGAGGGAGTATTTTTTCACTTGAAAATAGAATTCATATGGCAATACGCAAACACTTGTACTTAATTGTCTAAAAAATACATTCATACGTTGTATGCCTATAAGTCATTCAAATGAAAAATAGTGGTAATTAAGTTAGGAGGGTCAATCGTGAAATTGTGTTTTAGCGAGAACAATTATAATTGAAGTAGGAATAGAAAGACTTCACTTTAATTCAATAAATGACGTTCACTTCATAAGTGTCTCTTTTTTCTGAATAGGATTTTCTTCATTTTCAATCTATATACCGCGAAGGAGACATGGCGAGGCACCGACCATGCTTATCTTATGACCACTTATAATTTTGAATTAGAAGAAAATGATCTTTTTCAAATCTCTTCTATGTTATTTCTGAATCTCATCTTATGCGTGTAAAATAATTTTTTTTAATATAAATTCATAAAGAACTACGAGATCAATTGATGCTAAATTTTAAATACTTCTAGAAAATTTTTCTTCGTTTGTTTCACCCAACCAAATGAATTTTCACAACTAAAACTAGCTAATTAATGTGAAAAGTTGGAGAGTTATAGACGGAACGTAACTTTAGCTAATTGACAAATCTATGTTCTACCAAACCATTAAAGGAACAAAAATATAAAATAAAGATAGTGCCAAAATAATAATAGTCACAGTAGTTTTTCTTAAAATAGAAATCTTTTGTCCATCTTCATTTTTTGTTTTTCACTCGATTGGAAAAAATGGAAAAAAAAATAATTTTTAAAATATTATTTAAATTCAAATCGTTTAATCTTAAAAAGTGAAACGTAATAAGTATTTTGAAACAGAGAAAGTAATATAAATAAATATCTGAATTGATTTTGTTTGACTAGTTTTGAGGATCCTTTATGACAAGGTAAATTACATATTACACTAATATATGTTAAAATTAATTAACATATACTAGTGCAATAAAATGGTATGTCTTGGTTGCCTCTATGATATTTACCACTTCTACTAATTATTACTAAAAGAAAAAGAGAGAAATTTTCATTTCAAAAGTTGAAGATAATTAAATATTATGAATTTAATTGGTAAACGAAGATAATTTCTTTATAGGATTTATGGTTAAAGTCTTGTTCAACTTTTAATTTGTTTCATTCACAAAAGCCAAACTGAAAGAAAAAAAAAGGTGGGTTGGTTTGGGGTGGAAAGAGAGTACCACCTCTATATTTTGATTTTAAAAATAACACAAAGTACCTTATATTTGAAGAAAAAATTATAGTGATCCGTTAAGTATGCATGGAGTAGTTTTGATCCTTTAAGTTTGTTATAATTGATCATCTTATTTCCATTAAATATTTAACAAATAATTGTTATTAGGTTTAACGAAAATTCTAAAAAAAATCCTTTGTACTTTGTTCAAGTTGTGGATTGTCATTAGTGTTAAATGTATTGTTGTTCTTATGGTTCTATGGGGGGAAATCCTACACTCAAAAAGTTCTTTAGAAATGATCAAGTCTTCATCTATCACGGTGATCACTTTAGGGTGAATATTAATAAGGGTAGCATTTTGACTATTTTACCCTTTTAAAATAAATATTGAGTCAACTATGATTCTCAAATAATATGGTAGAGTATAATCTCGTCATGCAACTAGCATGGATGGGTACATTATTTATACTAGGATAATCAAGCACTAAAAATCATTGATATATGTGGTGATCAAGTCAAAGTGAATTGTTTCTCACAAATAATACTATCAATAACATATCTTATGAAATCCTATAAGTGGGGTCTCATAAATAGTAAAATTTGATTTCCTTTGTTTGTCCCTCCTCCGAATAATAGATTGTTGACTCCCAAGAGATCTTATTGATTTAAGTCCCTTTATTTGGAAAAGGGAGACGGAGATGAACTTAGAATTCGAAGAAATAAATGAATTGAGTGTAGCCATGGACTCCATTTTCCTTTTGCTAGTAGGGGTCTCGTGTTTTCTATGTCGCGATGCTTTACGATACTTTCCTTTTGGTGATTTGACCTGATTTTCTCGTTGCATGGTAATTAGGGAAATGAGTTCTTTAACTGGCCCTCTCTATTTCTCCTATGAGGAAAAAAATAATAAAAGAGGGTTAGTCTTGTCTTCTTTCATGTTATCATACTCGAAGGCTTTTACATATAGTTACTCACATTGTCTGTACTTCATCTAAGCTTGTTAGTATTACTCATCTGAAAGAGATTTTAAGCGACAAACAACACTCAATCAAAGGGGGCTACCAACCCTCAATCTCTCATTCTTGTTCCTAGATCACCCATCTCCTTTCTCCCTTGCAATTGGAGCAAGATTTTATGAGAACATATTTCCTATATTCGGGGACAAGGGGCGGAACAATCTCTCGATCGATCTACTTACTGCAGCCCAGGAAGAAAAACGTCGTCTAGGCATTCCTTGTTGCTCCGATCTCCCCTACGCCTAGGACGTTGTTTGGGCCAAGCCTATCATCTTTCAATAGGAAGTTAGCAAGACTAATCCCATCATCTTTCAATAGTTCTAGACTTCTCACTAGAAAGACTCATTTTCAAATCAAAGGTATTTGCTTATAAATAAAGATCAAGGTGCGTAGTCGGCTTATTAAAGTAAGGAGAGGTATCGATAAAGCATAGTACAACTACATTTAGTAAGCTAGGGTACACACAAACGAGATTATATGTGCAAATTTGATTAAGAATGTTGATGGCTCCTCACGTCATGGTTGACCTCGTTTTGGTCCTGTTAGAATAAATATGAAAAGAAAAATTCATACTTGAATTGACTAAATTTAGTATAATGGTGATGTTTCGATTCGGAAAAAAGTCTTTTTAAAAGGCGTCTTTGCAAATTTAGTGTTAGAACTATTCACATTCATAAATTCACTACAAAACAAGAGCAACAATAATGAATGTGCTCAACTATTAACTGGAGTAGAAAACTACGGTGGTTCATAAATTACAGCCTTCCAAATAATTTTTTTCCATTATGTCATAGAAGGAAAAGAATATTTACATCGAGGATGATAATTGAATTAAATATCCTTATTATATATAAAGAAATAGGGCATACAAATTAGATTTTTGGCTCTAATTTAACCTTGTTTTTTAAGTGTCAAGCGATCTCTTGATTTATATGACACTTAGGATTAACTCATCAACCAAATGTGCCACAAATAGCTATCAAATGTTAATTTACGCCTTTGCAAAGCCACTTCACCAATCATATGTTTATTCGTGTCTTTTACCAATCCATCTCACATGTCGGATGTTGATTTGTGCCTTACGTCAAGACACTTCACTTGTCATATGTTGATTTACGTCTATTGCACAATCATCTCATGTGTTGTATGTTGATTCACATCTTTTGCACAACCATCTCACGTATCGTTTGTTGATTTATTACTTTTGCAAAATCATCTCACGTGTCGTATGTTGATTCACGTCTTTTGTCAAGCCATTTTACATGCTGGATGTTGGGGCTTGTGCCAGCCACAACATAGGAGATCAGTCAGATATTCACGTGTCGCACGTTGATTCATTTATTTTTGCCAAGCCACTATGTTTGAAAGTCGGATAATTTTCTTCTTGAAAAAGAGATTCACGTGCCAAATATTGGTTTGCTTTTTTTTGGCAAAGCCACTATGTTTAAGTGCCAAAAAAAAGTTATTGTAAAAAAGATTTACGTGTCAACAATTGATTCATTTTTTTCCAAGTCATTCCGCTTCGGAGTCGGAGAATTTTTTTGTTGTAAGAAAGATTCACGTGTTGAATATTAGCTCGCTCTTTCGGCCAGCCACTATATTTAATAGTCGGAAAAATTTTCTTGTTATAAAAAAGATTCACGCGTCGAATACTGATACACTTTATTTTGTCAAGCGACTACGTATCAGAGCTAGAAATAATTTCTTCTTTCTTAAAAGATTCACATATCAAATGTTGATTCGATTTTTTTGCCAAAGTCATTACATTTGAGAGTCACACGCTTTAATTTCGTGAGAAATTGTCAATTAGGTACTCCTTCCGTCTCAATTTATATGACATTTTTAGGAGTAGTTATTTTGAATTGTCAATTATTCTGACTTATAGTACTTTTTACGTAGTTTACAAATATATAAATTTCATTTTAAAAAAATTGAAGATTCCACGCATAAAAGTTCCAATCAAACTTAAACTGGTTGACTTTCGAAAAATGAAAAATATCACATAAATTGTGACATAAAGAGTATTTAATATTCAACACTTTAAAAATTATTGAAGTATTCAATAAAATACCACCTTTAGTTAAGGTATCAAATTAAAACAAAAGTCAAATTTGAGGGACCACATATATAAATTTGAGCCTCTATAAAATGATGAGACATAGAAGGCTCGTTTGGTAGGCTGGATAATATGAAGTATTTCGTAATTAAGTTAAAGCTAAGAATTATACTCTGTTTGGTTGACAAGATAAATTTATAGTATCAATTAAATGCAATATAAATCTAAACTTAATTTTAAAATACCTTATCTTATTCCATTTAACTTGCGATTAATTTACACTATTTCTCAAGTGGGATAAATTAATCCAAAAATTTTAATCTTAGTACTATAATTTTGAAATAATTTAATACGTGTATCAAACTAGAGTGAGTATTAAATAGAACTAAGTAAATTAATGATAATTTTCTTAAAATAATAATTGTAGTTAAAAGGATTTGCTTCTAATTTTTTTAAGTATACTTTATAGGGAGGTTGAAGAGGACATTTAAGAGTAGAATTGTGTCTAAGTTCTCTTCACATAAGGTTTGTGGGTCCCACTCAACCCCCACCCCACACCCCCCACCCCCCAAACTTAGATTTTCCTGTCTTTTCTACCTCTTTTTTTGCTTGCATTTTTCTGCTCTGTATAAGGTCACTCTCTTTTTCTCTCTATAAAACAACACTGCTTCAACATTTCTACTTTTTCTTCCTAAGGGAAATTTCTGTTCTTGAAATTAAATTTGCATTGGAGCTCAGAAGAGAAAGAAAAAGGTAATAAAATGAAAAGGGTGTTTAATTCTTGAAGAATCAGTGAAGTTCTCTGTCTTTTTTGTTCTTTTTTTCTTTTTTGGGTGTAAAAATCTCATCTTTTTTCCTTTTTGGGTGTAAAAATCATATCTTTCTTCTTTTTTAAGTGTAAAAATGTTTTCTTTATAATGTTTTAGCTTGTATACAAGGAAGGTGGTGATTAAAATGGAAAAAAAAACTCAGTTTTTACTTGAAGAAAATTTTTAATTAGTTGATTGAAACCCGGGTAGTAATGTGGTACCCGATTTGTTACATCTGGATAATTGGATCTTTTTCTTCTTCTTGTAGGTGCATTGGGTTTTGATTCTTTTTTTTTTTTGAGTAGTTGAGTATTTGGAGCTTTTGTGGGCAAAAGATTGTTTTTTTGTTCTTTCTTTTTTTGTTTTGATAATACCAATGCTGGAAAAGAAGATGACTCAAAAGGCCTTTGTAAATGTTTATTTTCCTTTTTTTTTTTGGTTTATGTTTCTCAGATAATGAAAGATGAGTTTTTTTTTCCTTTCTTCTTTCAGGTAAATTTAGCTCACCATAACTTCTTTTCTTTTTTCAATTTTTTTTTTTTGAGTCGAGGTCTATCGTAAACAATCTTTCTAATTTTCGAGGCCGTATACTATTTGTTGAATTAGACTGGCTATGTTGTTGTACATGAGTTTTAGTTCTTTTATTTATTTGTTTATGTTAAAGTTTCTTGTTAATGGAATTTAGCTTTGATTTTAAAGTTTTTCTGGTTTTTCTTTGTTTTGTAGTTAAATTGGTTGAGGTGGACAGTGGATTTCTCAGTCCTCTTGTACTAGGTTATATTTATGAGTGGTTGGTTATATTTAGTCTTATGAAAGTCAAAATTTTGATATTGAAATAAATAGATGCCTTTTAAGTTGTGGCCTTGTGGGGCTTAGTTGGTATTTGACACTTTTTAAGGCCCTTCCTTTCCCCAGCTCATACTAGTAGTAGTACTTTGCTCGGTCCCATTTTATATGACACTTAAGTTCGTCCTGAAAAAATGTCTTGTCTTACTATTTTTGTTACTCATCATTTTGTAACAGTTGTCACATTAGTTGGTTATTGTTATTACTCCATTTTCTCTATGTTATGCTTTCCTGCTTTCTATGTCCTCTTTACTTTTGTATTTTTCCTTTAGCTGCTCTCGAAAACACCCTCTTTACTTCCTCGAGGTAGGGGTTTTGTATGTCCTCTTTACTTTTGTATTTTTCTTTTAGTTGCTCTGATGTGCGTGTTTAGAAACAACCTCTTTACCTGCTCGAGTTAAGGGTAAAGTATCTGTACACTCTTCCGTCCCTAGACCCCACTTATGGGAACTACACTAGGTTTGTTGTTGTAGGTTCTTCCTTTTGGTTATTGACAAGCTTATGTTAATTGCAAGTGGATGTTGGTGCATTCATTTGTGTATATCTGTGAAATTTTATAATGATGGTAGTGTCCTTTTTTAAAAAGAATTAATAAATTGTAGGTTCTTGTGTACTTGGTCCAGTTATTGAGCATATATGGTTCGATTGATCAGGTGTGTTATTGTACATTAAGCAGCATTGGTGTAAACAAGAGTAGTTCTATTGGATGCAATGTTGAAGAAAGTAGTGTCATGGTTGTTGTTTTTATCGATCGTTGCTTCATTTGTTGATGGTTATATTGAATGTCCTTGTGATGATAGTGATGCATTTTGGAGCATGGAAACAATGTTATTTGTTCAAAAGGCTGGTGATCTCGGTATAGCAGTGGCCTATTTTTCCATCCCAATCGAGATCATCTACTTCGTTACCTGTTCTAGTTTTCCGTTCAAATGGGTGCTCTTTCAATTCGGAGCATTCATTGTACTATGTGGTTTAACACATTTTCTCACCNAGGTAAATTTAGCTCACCATAACTTCTTTTCTTTTTTCAATTTTTTTTTGAGTCGAGGTCTATCGTAAACAATCTTTCTAATTTTCGAGGCCATATACTATTTGTTGAATTAGACTGGTTATGTTGTTGTACATGAGTTTTAGTTCTTTTATTTATTTGTTTATGTTAAAGTTTCTTGTTAATGGAATTTAGCTTTGATTTTAAAGTTTTTCTGGTTTTTCTTTGTTTTGTAGTTAAATTGGTTGAGGTGGACAGTGGATTTCTCAGTCCTCTTGTACTAGGTTATATTTATGAGTGGTTGGTTATATTTAGTCTTGTGAAAGTCAAAATTTTGATATTGAAATAAATAGATGCCTTTTAAGTTGTGGCCTTGTGGGGCTTAGTTGGTATTTGACACTTTTTAAGGCCCTTCCTTTCCCCAGCTCATACTAGTAGTAGTACTTTGCTCGGTCCCATTTTATATGACACTTAAGTTCGTCCTGAAAAAATGTCTTGTCTTACTATTTTTGTTACTCATCATTTTGTAACAGTTGTCACATTAGTTGGTTATTGTTATTACTCCATTTTCTCTATGTTATGCTTTCCTGTTTTCTACGTCCTCTTTACTTTTGTATTTTTCCTTTAGCTGCTCTCGAAAACACCCTCTTTACTTCCTCGAGGTAGGGGTTTTGTATGTCCTCTTTACTTTTGTATTTTTCTTTTAGTTGCTCTGATGTGCGTGTTTAGAAACAACCTCTTTACCTGCTCGAGTTAAGGGTAAAGTATCTGTACACTCTTCCGTCCCTAGACCCCACTTATGGGAACTACACTAGGTTTGTTGTTGTAGGTTCTTCCTTTTGGTTATTGACAAGCTTATGTTAATTGCAAGTGGATGTTGGTGCATTCATTTGTGTATATCTGTGAAATTTTATAATGATGGTAGTGTCCTTTTTTAAAAAGAATTAATAAATTGTAGGTTCTTGTGTACTTGGTCCAGTTATTGAGCATATATGGTTCGATTGATCAGGTGTGTTATTGTACATTAAGCAGCATTGGTGTAAACAAGAGTAGTTCTATTGGATGCAATGTTGAAGAAAGTAGTGTCATGGTTGTTGTTTTTATCGATCGTTGCTTCATTTGTTGATGGTTATATTGAATGTCCTTGTGATGATAGTGATGCATTTTGGAGCATGGAAACAATGTTATTTGTTCAAAAGGCTGGTGATCTCGGTATAGCAGTGGCCTATTTTTCCATCCCAATCGAGATCATCTACTTCGTTACCTGTTCTAGTTTTCCGTTCAAATGGGTGCTCTTTCAATTCGGAGCATTCATTGTACTATGTGGTTTAACACATTTTCTCACCTTCTTGACTCATTTTGGCAAATACACATTTCACCTTATTCTTGCCCTTATTGTTTGCAAACTACTCACTGCATTAGTCTCGATGCTCACCGCTATAACACTTGTGAATCTCATCCCTTTGCTGCTTAAAGCCAAGGCAAGGGAATTTATGCTGAGACGAAAGAATCGTGATCTTGATCGAGAAGTTGGAAGAATAAAACAAAAAGAGGAACTTGGACTGCATGTTCGGATGCTTACCAATGAGATCCGGAAGTCAATTGATCGTCATACAATACTCTACACAACTCTTGTTGAGCTATCGAAGTTACTGAGTTTGCAGAATTGTGTTATATGGATGCCTAATGAGAACAGAACCGAGATGAAACTGACTCATGATACTACAAGGGAGAATGTTTCGAGTATGTATAATGTGCCTATCCCGATCAGTGATCAAGAAGTAAAAGAGATCAATGGGAGTGATGATGTAAAGATACTTGGAGCGGGCTCCCGACTTGCTGCTGCAAGCAGTAGAGGGAGTTGTGAGCCAGAAACTGTGGCTGCTATTAGGATTCCAATGCTGATGGTCTCGAATTTCAGAGGTGAAACTCATGAGATTGTCTCGCAATGTTATGCTATCCTCGTTTTGGTTCAACCTAGTGGACATGGTAGGTTTTGGCTTAACCAGGAAATTGAAATAGTCACGGCTGCAGCTGATCAAGTTGCTGTGGCGTTGTCCCATGCTGCAGTGGTTGAAGAATCTGAGTATATCAAAGACAGATTGACAGAACAGAATCAAGCACTGCAAAAAGCGAGAGAGGAAGCTCTTAGAGCAAGTCAAGCTAGGAGTGCATTTCAGACGGTTATGAGCCATCGGTTGAGAAGACCGATGCACTCAATTTTGGGTCTGCTCTCGATGCTGCAGGAAGAGAAGTTACGAGATGAACAACAGCTTCTTGTGCATTCTATAATCAAATCCAGCAACGTTGTCTCCACCCTGATGGATGATGTTATAGTTACTTCAACCAAGGAGAACGTAAAATTCCCATTGGAAATGAAGCATTTTCAGCTACATTCCTTGATACGAGAATCTGCTTGTATCGCTAAATCTTTATGTATGTATAAGGGATACAACATTACCATTGAGGTTGAAAAATCATTTCCTAATCAAGTCATGGGTGATGAAAGAAGATTTTTTCAAGTTTTACTTCATATAATCGGAAATCTTTTGAATGGCACCAACGGAGGACATCTTACCTTCAAAGCTCTCTCAGCAAGTGAAAATGATGTAAGTTGGAAAACACCGAGATCAAACTCATCTAACGACATTGTCTATATCAAATTTGAAATTTGCACAAAAATTAATCGATCTGAGTCAGAGATCACCCCTGCTACTCCGACGTACTACATTGAGGAGAGTTTGAGCTTTGCTGTTTGCAGGAAGTTGGTTCATGTAAGCTTTTTATTTTCGTGTTTATTTTAGTACTTTTTGAATTTTATGTCCTTATATTAGCTATTTGAATTTGAACCTTATCATAACTTCCTTCTGGTATGTGAAAAATGTCGAAACAGTTGATGCAAGGAGACATCTTTATAATCGAAAATTTAGAAGGTTTTGATCAAGGCATGGCTGTCATTGTCGGATTCCAAAGGCAGCCGTTAATTCCCATAGGCATGTCCGAATATGTGGAATCTTCTGATCCCACATATCCACATCCTGTTTTACAGGGTGTGAAAGTTCTGTTAGCTGACTATGATGATTCGAATAGAGCTGTAACAAGGAAGATGCTCGAGAAATTGGGATGCATCGTTACTGTAGTTTCATCTGGATATGAATGCCTCGGTGCTGTTGGCCCCATTGTGTCCTTGTTACAAATTATACTTTTGGATCTTCACCTGCCTGATTTAGATGGCTTTGAAGTTACCATGAGACTTCGAAAGCATCGAAGCCAGACATGGCCTTTGATCATCGGTTTAGCTGCAATTACTGATGAAGATATCAGAAAATGCCTGAACATCGGAATGAATGGTATCATCTGTAAACCACTGCTCTTTTCAGGACTCGCCGATGAGCTTCAGAAGGTTCTGCTTCATGCAAACAGAGGAATGCGATGATGGTAACGTTTACGATAGACGATAGTAAGGTACAAATATAGTAGATGTAAAAATAGAAAAAATGTAAAAAGTTTCAGCATACTTATGTTAAGTACACACCTTGAGTACTGCTAAATGGTATAGATACTTTTTATCTTCTTTATGTTCATATAAAATCTTAGTTTTACATCAATTTGCTACAACTTGTTACCTGTGGAGCCTTGGAGCAATGGTAAAATTATCTTTGTTTGACCTATAAGTCACAGGTTTGAGCCGTGAAAACAGTCACTAATACTTGCCTACCTTCTACGTCACACCCCTTGGGGTGCGACCTGGTCTTTCCCGAGGTTCTAGTTGTGAAATCAGTCACTAATGCTTGCCTATGGTCTACATCACACCCCTTGGGGTGCGATCTGGCCTTTCCCGAAGTTCTAGCTGTGAAATCAGTCACTAATGCTTGCCTACGGTCTACGTCACACCTCAAGGGGTGTGACTTGTCCTTTCCCGAGGTTCGAGCTGTGAAAATAGTCACTAATGCTTGTCTACGGTCTACATCACACCCCTTGGGGTTCGACCCGATCTTTCCTAGACCATGTTAAGGTAAGATGCTTTGTGTATCGAGCTATCCTTCTTTGGTGTGGTTTATTTTGGATAACCTACTTATTCTGGCTTGATGTATTATTTAATTAATGTTCTGCTTGATCCTACTGATCATATAATGTAATATATATCCTACAATATTCTCTTCTTTGGTGTGGTTTATTTTGGATAACCTACTTATTCTGGCTTGATGTATTATTTAATTAATGTTCTGCTTGATCCTACTGATCATATAATATAATATATATCCTACAATATTCTCTGCAGTAATAATTGACCCTATCCAGGTATATTTTCTGCATTCAACCAAACCAATTTTCAACACCATCACCAATGGCACGTGCATTGCATGTGCTCTCATTCCTAATGTGTGTAATAGAGAGAAAATTATTCCACGGTCTAAAATTAGTCAGTTCAGAATAAATGTCATCTTATTATTCGTATATATTTACATTTCTATGTATGGAGGCGGAGCTAAGTAATGCAAAGTTTAACTGAATTTCCTTAATAATTAAAAAGTTATATAGTATATATAGATTATAAATTTCAGAGTTAAGTTGAATAGACAAAAAAGTTATATGGTATATATAAGATTATAAATTTGAGAGTTCAGTTGAATCGACAAAATCGCTTTTACATCTAAAATGGGAAAGACATGAGTAGTGGGAAGGGTATGTGGAGAATAAATAGGTCAAAGATGCAATCATGTTATACCCTTTCTATTAACATACAATTTTTATTTTGGAAACCGTGCATGAACTTTAGAAGTTACGTACGTGCACTCTTTCTATAAAAACTTTATGGTATATTTATTTATTCTTCATGTTTCTATCAGTGGCCCAAAAATACCAAATGGTCTATTTATTCCTTTTCATTTTTCCACTATATATAGTTCTTCCTATATATATATAGTGATGACAAAAAATGACACTGATTCTTTAAAAGTTTTGATCAAGAACAAACAAAAAGAAATTGACCTAAATAATAAAAATTGTAGTATCTCATTATTATTCATGAATATAATGCTTCATAGGAGGGTCTTTCAGAAATAACGTTTTTATCTTCACAAGATAAGAGTAAGCTGTGTATGCACTATCCTTTTCATATTTCATTTGTGGAATTTTACTGAATGAGGGTCTTTTGATAAGAGTAAGTTGTGTATGCACTACCCTTTTCATATTCCGTTTGTGAAATTTTACTGAATGTATTGTTGTTGTTGAAAGTGAGGTTAATATAATGAACTTTCAATGCAAAGTGAGATAATGTAGATTACTTTTTTCTTTTTGAAAATTCATTAAGGGTGAAAAAGGTATGTCTTTCTTTCGTTATTCCATTTTTCTTGTCAATCTCAACTATATAATATCAATTACAACATAAATATTAAATAATATTCCCATTAGATTTTTTTTATTCGAGATTGAAATTCTTTTACGATAATTAAAGAATTCTATTTATTTTTTTAACGAGAAGTATCAAGATACAGGAAGTTAACTAGTTCTCATTGGAACAAACTTAAAAGATAAAAATTATTCAAAATATATTTAGTGCCTCGTTAGCCATGAATTGTCACTTTTTTCCGAATATTATTTCGAAAAAATGTTTGGACATGGAATTGTTATAGTTTTTGGGGGACCACATTTATTTATTTTCTTAGTTCTTCCCATAGTCTTTGTTTAATTTTCTTCCTTTTCAATGAATTTGTTTCACAAATGTTGTTGTCAATCAAATCATGTCTCAATGTTACTATTAGATGGTGAATTTTGGAACAATTAGGTGCTAATTAATTACCATAGGTACGATGTCCATATTGTGTCAACATTAAAGTGATGGATTTCATATAATTAGGTAATTCATCACCCACAATTTAACTTATATATATAAAGTCAAAAGATACTTTTATATATATATATATATAAAAGCTGTTGAATCATATTACAAAATATTAAAAGAAGTATATACAAAGAAGTCAAGATGATTCAACATCTATTGTGTATATAAAAAGTATCTTTGACTTTATACGTAGCAAATAAATTATGCGCGCACATATATATCTGATAATTTAATTTACTGAAAGTTTTTAAAATCATTTAATTTTAAAATATATAGTTTCAAAAATATAATTAAATATTCAATGATAAAAATACTCTACATAATTGAACTCATCAAAATTAAAATCTTAAATTCATCATCACAAATCTAGAAATTATTTCATGCTAAGAAAAAACAATAGATGTTTATTATGAACTCTAAACTGGAAGATAGTGTATTGAGTGAATTGTTTTTTTGTTTTTATTTATAAATAAATGTCATCTAGGTTCATTGGAACTGAAATGTGTGCCTTATTTTTAACTTTTGCAGTATATGATGCAAATCCCATATACTCGTATGGTACGTTTTGAATCTAGGCTTATACAAATTTATTTTTTCGAGCTATGCCATATCTATTTCAAAATTATACGTATGTATTATCATGAGAACTTGAAATTTCTCTCTTTCCGCTACAGTGTAAAATTTACTTATAATATCATATACATCTCATCTTCGAAAATTTATCAGTTCTGTTTAATAAATATATCCTTATTAGCCCGTCCTCTGTCGATGCGGCACAACCCTTAGCCTCGACTATATCTTAATGTACTACTCAATTTTCATGGTCATATTTTCAATTAAGAATTGCCACTTGGTATTTAAAAAAGAAAAAAGAAAAAAGAAAAAATAAACTAGCTTAGTCATTATTATTTGCTTGCATGAATGATAATTATGTGTACAATGAGGTCACTTGAAATTAGGAACAAAAGTTATGTGCCAAGGGATCTGTACTGATCCAAAGTATAGAAAATATTTCAGTCTTTTCATGGAAAATTAATTATATGGAATATAATTCCACTTGAAAGAGAGATAATTTTACTCGAGTGAATATTAAAGTTTATAATGGAATAGTAAATACTTTTATTTTAATTAGAGATTTTAGGTTAGATCCTAGTATTTTAATTTAGAGTTTGGTTATCAATAGCTTTGGTCCAGTCACATAAATTTAATTTAGAAATCAGTAACTTTAATTAATGGATTAGAATTCTAATTTATAAGCTTCAAAATATTAGTTTCGTCTCTTGATTCGAATAATGATAGTGAAATTATTGATGATAGAAGATGCTTTATTCTTAAAATAATATTTTGTGACACTAATTAGAATGAATTAGTTAGACTTCAAAATAGATATTCATGAACAACAACAATGTAATATTTAAAAAAAAAACTAAAATTAACTATACATAAGATACTTCTTTTAGTGAATTATTGTGTTTATCCTAATGATCCACAAACAATAAAAAATACTCTCTTTTTTTATCCTTATCCCAATAAGTTTGAAACTAAAGCTCTCGAAAAAGAGATTCATACCCTTGAGTCCATTTTACGTTGTCCACTTGTTTGGTATTAATAAGTTAAATTATGAATCAAATGTCTTTGCTTTTTCTCCACGCACAATTGGATCACCTATGTCAAATGGTTAAAAAGGCTATTACCACTTTTTCAAAAACAATTATAGATTTAATTGTTCATCAAAAATAATCTTAAATATGTCTCATGGATCAATATGTGTTGTGGTTTAATGGTGGGATTATTCCATTTTAAATCAAAAGTCTCGGATTCGAGCTTTCGGTATAACGAAAATCGTATTGGAAGCATCATCCCGAATAGGTTTTGTAATGCGCAATTCGAATCTAATTGAGACTTTGATGAAAATTTCAAACATCGAGTAGGAACCAAAAAAAAAAAAAAAGAATAAGTCTCATTAAACAGCAACAATGTCTATCTTAATTCATAATACTTGTAAATTAAAGTTTGAAAGTCGATCCATTGCAATGCTCTCTCCCTACTACAAAAAATTCACTATTGATATTTACCATTTGAAAAATATTCTCGCAAATATTTTTATTGAATCAATGAGGAAAAAAATGTTCAATAATTATTTTTAGTACTATGGTGAGAATTTATTTTTCACATATTATGCATTTTCTAGTGAGCTAATTTAATAGGAATGAAGTGAAAAAATCATATTTTAAAACACAAATTTTTCATTGATTTATGGTGAGAAAAATCTCTATTTCTGATAGTAGCCGAACTAATGACTATAAAGAATATTAATATAGTAATACTTGACTTTTTCTCATGTTATTTATTTTTCTTCAATTTGTATAATTGTAGTTAACTTGTATCAAGATCTAGACATAGGTTAGTACTAGCTAGATCCTAAATAAAACAAAAACATGACTTTCTTTATTTGTTTACAAATTCCCATTTGCTAAAATTGGTAAACCATCCAGATTACCCTTTTCCCCAAAAGAAAGTCAGAAGTACAAGTTTAAAATTGTCACGCCCCGAGCCTACACCTTGGACGGGACTGGCACTCGAAAACCATTGCTGGCCCTAAGCGAACCCTTGGCCTGACTTACTTACTCAGCAGAAGACTTAACTCAACAAAGATACATCTATAAAATAAATTGGAATGTTATAAAGGAACATTCAACTGGCCATTAAGGCAAACTTAAGTCTCAACATAAGATAATGACAATGAAAAGACTAAAGAACATCTGACTGTCTATCTATGAAGCCTCTAAAAGAACTGAGATGAATGTCGGGACAAGACCCCGATCATCCTAACAAATGAAATACTAAAAGCAAATGATAACAAAGGAGCCCTCTGAAAAGCAAGGAAGCTCACCAACTGACTCTGAATGCTCAACTGGATCAACGAGACGCTGGATGTTGATCCTGGTTATCTGCGTCTGCATCATAAGAAGATGCAGGACAACTGGCATCAGTACATTGAATGTACGAGTATGCGAGTTGGAATGCTAAACATAACTTACGCTTGAAAGGAACTGAAGAACTTACCTGGCTCAACTCAACTCAACATAACTGGACTCATTTCAATATAAAGCAGTTTAAAACAAGTGCAAAATAAAGAAAAGTTGTTTAAAAACATGATGTCAACTATGTGTGTATACAAAGATACATATAACTCTAAAATGTATGTAAAAATACAATAAACTGTGTATATAAGAATACAAGTAATTCTGTGGGAGTTTCTCTTAATCGACAACCATCACTTAAGAGCTATTGTGATGATACAACATTTTGCTTCACGCTGCCAGGGCCGTCCTATACCTTGCCGAGGGTATAGAACCTGAACTACTAAGTGGATCCACTAGTCTATGCTAAAAAGTACTAAAGGAATCATCTAAAAAGTATGACCCTTTTTAACCCATGATGGCTACATAGTTTATGGGGTTATGAGTTGTCTGAACTCTCCCCCATATCGGTGCTCAATACTACTCCCAAAATATGATACTAGCTTTTATGTTTAAAAACATACTTCTTTCGGTGATTTGAGATAATTGCTCAAAAACTTAGCTCAAAAGCAATCTTAGAAATCAAAGTTTCCTCTCTTGCTTCATTTAGAAAACGATTACTCTTTTCTAAAAACTATCTCAAAGGCTCTTTGAAAATCTCAGTTTCCGTTCTTATTTAAATGTGAAAAACATTTTAAACTCTTTGGGAATACATAGTCCCCATATACTTCTTTGAAGAAATGAACTTCAAACTTTACTCTTTACTCAACATGAACTTTAAGTCTTAAAACAAAGTTAAAAACGTTTGCAAAAAACTTCTTGAAAAAACTCTAAGAACTTCCTAGACTTGGCTCTTGACTTTTCTTGAATTTGAATTTATGAATTCAAAGTTATGATTCATGTTTCTGGATGATTTCTAGATGTTTAGAAGTCATTTAGAGTAGTTAGAATCAATGGAAAGTGTTAGTACACTTTAGAAGGACTTAAATAGGCTAAACGACAAAAAACGACGACTCGGGTAGGCCCCTGGCGCACCGCGCCAACCCCAACTGACTGGGGCTCTTATCTGGCACACTGGTGGCGCGCCGCGCCTGCCCCTCGGGAGTTACGGGGGTGAGTCACGCCAGCCTCCCTTCAGGCAAAATTCTGATGAACTTTTGATCTCATTTTCTGATCCTAAATTGTTTTAATCCGATTCTTTTTCTCAAATTCACTTTAGATTCATGTACCTAAATCATGTACCCAAATCATATGCACAAAATCTGACCCAAACAACTCAAGGAAACAACACTTTAACATCAAGAAACTCTTTAATCCCAACTAGAACGAAATCAATTCAAGAACAACTATCAAGAACATCAAATTCTTAATCTTTTTATGATGAAAATACGATGAATTAAACATGCTTGGCGCGTGGGTGAACTAACCCAACGCTATGTGATCTCACATACCTCGTAGGGATCACCCCTTGACGAAATCCACAAGCGATTCCTTACGAAGACGATGAATCTTGAACTTTCTTCTTCTTTCTCTTTTCTCCAAGCCCTAGCATGAACTTCAACTTTTCTAAACTGACTAAAATCTCATTTTACCCCAATTAATCTCCTAAAACCGAATTAAAATTATAGGGTATGGAAAAGACTAAAATACCTTTCCAAAATCCGGATTCCTTGAATAGCCCAATTTCCAATGGGCATATATCACTCATACGAACTCGGAATCACACAAACTCGGCATCGTTGAAAATATTATTCCAAGATCTTTCCTACGCTATCTGGAAACACAACTAAATCATCCTGAGCTAGGAGTTACGGTCGTTTGAAGTTGACAAAAAATCCATCTTCACATACTTAACAAATTTTTATATTCTTTCCAAAAATGACTATTTCCATTTTTTAACTTCTTTCTAGTTGTTTCTAGTTACGGGGTGTTATAATATCTCCCCCTTGGAAACATTTCTCCTCGAATGAGCTTACTCTTAGTAGGCTATGGGTGTAACATCTAACATTCAGCTCAAACACCCAACAAGCAATGCAAACACAACATGCAATCTCATAAATTAAAGAGTACTAAGAAGAGGATTAGTACCTTGATCTGGAATTTCTCCAGATTCGAAGAGATGTGGATATCTCTTCTTTATATCCTCCTCAGTTTCCCAAGTAGCTTCCTCAACAAATTGGTTCCTCCAAAGGACTTTGACTGATGCTACTTCCTTAGTCCTCAACTTGCAAACTTGACAATCTAGAATCTGAACCGAAATTTCTTCATAAGATAAGCTCTTGATCCCAATATCTTCAGTTGGTATGATCAATGAAAGATCGCCCATGCACTTCTTCAACATGGAGATGTGAAAGACCGGATAAACCGCTGTTAACTCTTGTGATAGCTCTAACTCATAAGCTACATTATCAACCCTTTTTGATATTCTGTGAGGGCCAATATACCAGGGACTAAGCTTCATCTTCTTACCAAACCTCATCACACCTTTCATGGGCGAAACTTTTAAATACACCCAATCATTTACTTCAAACTCTAACTCTCTTCTCCTAACATTAGTGTAGGATTTTTGACGACTCTGCGCCGTTTTCAACCTCTCTTGAACCACCTTCACCTTCTCCATAGCTTGATGAACTAAATCTGGTCCTATCAACCCTGCTTCACCAACTTCAAACCATCCAATAGGAGATCTGCATCTTCTCCCATAAAAAGCTTCATAAGGAGCCATTTGAATGCTAGAGTGGTAACTATTGTTGTAAGAGAACTCGATGATAGGTAGGTGATCATCCCAATTTCCTTTGAAATCAATCACACAATCCCTCAACATATCCTTTAAGGTCTGAATAGTGCGCACTGAACCTAAGCCTTTTTTGAACGACTTCCAAAACTTGTGCAGTAAATTGAGCACCTCTATCTGAAATAATGGAAACCAAACCTCCATGAAGTCTAACCACTTCTTGAAGATACAACTTAGCATAATCTTCTGCTGAATGAGTAGTTTTTACCAGCAAAAAATGGGTTGATTTTGTCATTCTATCGACGATCACCCAAATAGAATCATGTTGTCTGCGAGACTTTGGTAAAGCTGTGATGAAATCTATATTGATCATCTCCCACTTCCATTCTGAAAGTTCTATATTCTGAGCCATACTGCTTGGCATTTGGTGCTCTACTTTAACTTGTTGGCAATTCGGGCACTTAGCAACAAATTCTGCAATACCCTTCTTCATACTACTCCACTAATAAACTTTTCTTAAATCGTGATACATCTTATTGGAACCCGTATGAATGGAATATCTAGCGCTATGAGCTTCCTCCATGATCCTCTCTTGGAGTTCATCCACCCTTGTTACACACAGTCTGCCTTGATACATCAATACATCATCTCCCCTTATTCAAAAGTCATTACTTTTTGCTTATGAACATTTGCCTTTAATTCAAGCAAAATAGGATCATGGTCTTTCTTTTCTTTTACTTCTGACACTAATGATGATTCAACCTCATTCATCACTACCACTCCTCTTTCTATGAAATCCATTAGTCTAATTCCCAGGAGTGCAAGTCTATGCACATATTTCGCTAACTCTCTCTTTTCTTCCTCAACATGGGCGGTACTACCCATAGACAACCTGCTTAAGGCATCAGCAACAACATTAGCCTTACCTGGGTGATAAAGAATACTCATGTCATAATCCTTGAGTAATTCTAGCCACCTCCTATGTCTGAGATTAAGCTCTTTCTGAGTGAACATATATTAAAGACGCTTGTGATAAGAGAATACATCAACATGAACACCATACAAATAATGACGTCATATTTTCAAAGCAAACACTACAACATCCAACTCTAAATCATGGGTTGGGTAGTTCTTCTCATGAACTTTCAATTGTTTGGAGGCATAAGCTATTACTTTGCCATTCTGCATCAACACACAATCCAAACCAACTCTAGACGCATCACAATAAACCACAAAGCGTTGCATACCTTCTGGTAAGGTTAATACTGGGCAATAGTCAATCTCTTTTTCAATTCCTGAAAAAAATTTCTCACAAGCTTCATGCTAATGAAACTCACTATCTTCTGAGTCAACTTGGTCAAAGGGGATGAAAAAAATGAGAACCTCTCTACGAACCTTCTATAATATCCAGCCAAATCCAAGAAACTCTTAATATCAGTTGGAGATGTTGGTCTATGCCAATTCTGCACTGCCTCTATTTTCTGAGTATCAACTTTAATTCCCTATCCAAACACAATGTGGCATAAGAATGCCACAAACTCAAGCTAAAACTCACACTTAAAGAACTTGGCGTACAACTCTTTATCCTTTAGAGTCTGGAGAACTATTCTGAGATGACTAGCATGATCTTCTTTATTCCTTGAATAGATTAGTATGTCATCAATGAAGAGGATAACAAACATATCTACATAAGGTTTGAATACTCTATTCATAAGGTCCATGAATGTTGCATATGCATTGGTTAAACCGAACGACGTGACCAGAAACTCATAATGGCCATAACGGGTCCCGAATGCTGTCTTTGGAATATCACCTTCCTTTACTCTTAACTAATGGTAGTCAGATCTAAGGTCTATCTTAAAGAAATAGGTGGCTCCCTAAAGTTGATTGAAAAAATCATCAATCCTTGCAAGAGGATACTTATTCTTGATGATAACCTTGTTCAACCGGCTGTAATCTATACACATCCTAAGAGAACCATCCTTATTCCTCACAAACAAGACCTGAGCGCCCCAAGGTGAGACACTTGGTCAAATAAAACCTTTATCCAGGAAATCTTTCAACTGCTCATCCAACTGTCAAATAAAACTCTGTTGGTGCCATTATATATGGCGGAACAGATATAGGACGAGTATCTGGAAGGAGGTCTATACCGAAGAAAATCTCTCTCTTAGGAAGTACTGCGAGAAGATCGTCTGGAAAAACTTCTTGAAACTCTCTTAATTACTACTGAAATTGACTAAATAAGAGGTATCTCAACACTAGAGTCATTAATTCAGACTAAGTGATAGACACACCCCTTAGAAACTAACTTCCTCTCCTTAAGGTACGAAATAAAGTGACTTTTAGGCACTGCTGAATTGCTTTTCCACTCTAAGACTGGCTCATTTAGAAACTAAAACTTGACAACTCGAGTTCTATAATCAACTTAGGCATAACAGGCATGAAGCCAGTCCATACCAAGAATGACATCAAAATCTACCATGTCTAACTCAACTAGATCAGCCATGGTACTTTTGTGATTAACAAAAATGGGACAATCACGATAGACTCTCTCTGCTAGAATAGACTCACCGACAGATGTAGAAACACTGAATGGTTCACTAAGTTGCTCAAGAATAACATCACACTTCATCACAACATGCGGAGTTACAAAGGATAAACTCTCTCATGGGTCTAGCAAAGCATAAACATTAGAGTTAAAGACTTGGATCATACCAGTGACAACATCTGGCGAATCCTCTTGCTCTTGGCGACTAGTGATAGCATATGGGGGGTTTGATCCTCTGCCAGTACTTGAAGTAGATCCTGTCACGCCCCGAGCCTACACCCTGGACCTGGCTGGCACTTGGAGACCATTGTTGGCCCCAAGCGAACCCTTGGCCTGGCTTACTTAACTCAGCGGAAGACTTAACAAAATAAACTCATGTAATAGTTTAAATGATAACATCTTAGCCAAAATGTCAACTTATGTCTCAAAACAAAGTATCTGCAAATACATAGATGAGAGACTCAATACTAACTGTCTGACTGTCTATGAAGCCTCTATAATACTGAGATGGATGTTGGGACAGACCCTACAACATCTTAATAAAACAAAACTAGGAAAGCAAAATAAGAGAGTCATCCGAAATGCAAGGAGGCTCACCACTGACTATGAAGTGCTCAACTGGATCAACGGCATGCGGGATGCTGATCATGGTTACCTGTGTCTGGATCATAATAAGATGCAAGCCAACTGGCATCAGTACATTGAATGTGCGAGCATACGAGTTGGAATACTAAACCACAACTTAAGTTTGAAAAGAGTAAGAAGGAACACTTACCTTGGCTCTGTACAACTCATGAATAACTGAACTCAATATAAAGCAATAAGGCATATGCAATATATATATATATATATATATATATATATATATATAAAGCTTGTAAAACAATGTAAACAACTTAGTTCGTTAAAGATAAAGCAATAACAAACTCAACTTTACTTGTATATAAAAGTAATATAACTTTTGTGGGAGATTCTCTAACCGACAACTACCACTATGAGCCTAAGTGGTGATACAACGTCTTGCCCACGCTGCCAGAACTGTCCTATACTTTGTTGTCATATAGAATGCTTAACTTAGTGGATCCACTGGTCTATCCTAAAAGCATCTTAAGGAGTCATCTAAAAAGTATGATCATTTACTACCCATGATGGCTACATAGTTTATGGAGACTTGAGTTAATATGAACTCGCATCCCCATATCGGTGCTCAATACTACTCCCAACATATACTTAGTTCATATGTTTGTAAAAACAAAACTCTTTCTTTGAATTGAGATAATTACTCAAAACTTAGCTTAAAAACTCTTTTGGAATCGATGTTCCATTTTCTTTCTCAAATGTGAAAACATTTATAAACTCTTTGGGAATACTTAGTCCCCTTATAGCTTTTTGAGAAATGAACTCAACTCTTTACTCTTTTCTTAACTTGAAACTTGAGCCTTAAAACGAAGTTAAAACGTTTGTTAAAGACTCTTATAAACTTTAAGAAGCTTGGCTTTGACTTGCTTCTTAACTTCTAAACGTTGACTCTTAACTTCTTTGACTTTGATCTTAACTTTCCTTGAATTGGATTATGGATTCAAGGTTCATGATCTCATGTTTATGGATGATTTCATGATGTTTAGATGTACCTTAGAGTGATGGAAACAACTAAAAAACATAGGTACATCGCTTAGGAACAAGTACGAAAATATGGGGAACGAATGGGGAGAACTGGCGTCCCTGGCGCTCTGAGAGGCGCGAGGTGCCAGCCCTCAAACTTCAAAGAGGTCTGGCTGGCGCGACACGCCAGAGGCCAAACTTCAGAGAAGTTTTTGTGGCGCTCTGGTAGGCACAGCGCCCTAGCCCTTTTACCCAGCGACTTCAGACTTTTCTCTTCTGTTCTTCCTCTCTAAACCTCCCTAACTTCCATAGTTCCTTCCCTAAACACTTAGGATCAATTTTACCCTCAATATACAACCAATCTAACTCAAAAAACAACTTGAAAACATGAATCAACTCACCCCCAAGCATCAATAACTCAACCAACAAGAATTGTACAATTTGTTCTTCAAGAACCTTACTTCTTCAACATGTAAACAACTCAAAACAATTGGATTGAAACAAGTTAGTGTGTGAGTGAACTAACCCAACACAAAAAGATCTCACATACCTTAATTGGGATCACCCCCGACGAATTCCACTCGCAGGCTTGGATGATCTTGACGAATTTTTGCCTTTCTCTCCCTTTCATTATTCTTTTCTCTCTTCTCCAAGCCCTAAACGTATTTCTCAATTCTTTAAACTGACTAAGTCATGTTTTTACCCCAATAAATCCTTAAAATCAAATTAGGAAATAACTTAGAGAAAAGACTAGTGCCCTTCCCTAAATCCGGATTGAGACTTTCCTCAATCCAACAACTCAACTTCCGAAAGGCATATTTTACTCATACGATGTCGAAATCGTACAATCTCGACGGCGTTGGAAGATCTCTCCAAGGGATATCCAACCATATCAATAGCTTCTCCTAAATCCTCCTGAGATAGGAGTTATGGTCGTTTGAAACTGGCCAAAACTCATTTTCTTAACTTAGACAAAATTTCCAGATTTCCTTATTCTTTCCAAAAATCAATATTTTCATATTTTAAACTTTTTATAGCCGTTTCTAGGTGTGAGATGTTACAGATCCTCTGGGTGCAGCTCTGTCTGGTGGAGCGTCTGAAGAAGATTGGGCTCTATTGCCCCCATTACCATTACCTTGCTTGTTCTTTGGACATTCTCGTATGAAATGACCATTCTGGCCACACTTGAAACAACCAGGCCCTCATGACAAGTACTTGAGTGATTCCTACCACACATAGTGCAGACAGGAGGCTTACTACCCCTTTGTGCCTTACTACCTTGCGAATGCGCAGGTCTAGTTCTGAAGTTCTGAAAATTCTGACTATTGTACCCACATTTGTTCCTTGGAGCAGGTTGTTGACACCCAATTTTGGCCCTCCACAATATAAATTAGTCATCGAGCTTCTTAAATTTCCAAAGATTTGAAATAATTGACTTTATAAAAATCAAAAATATTTTCAAAGTCATTTTAAGTAATTTTGTCATTTTTATAATTTTAAAAAAATAATTTATATATTCTAACAATTTTGTATGTATTTACTACATTTTATAAATATTCGAAAATCATCTCAAAAAGATTTTGCTTAAATAAATATTTGGTTAATTAATTTAATTATTCAATAGTTTATATTTTTGAGTTAATTATTTTATTTTTGTTAAGAGTAAGAAGCTCATTAGTTAATTATTGATTCATCCTATTTAAATTTTAGCCGAATTTGCCAATCAACTCAATTCGGTTAACTTCTTAAATCTAAATGTCTATAATTTCAATCCATTTGGCCAAACATTTTATTACGAATCTGACCCATTTTGCCTCCAATCTTGAATCTAATTTGGGCCAATTCCAAAATCCCGAATTCCAGCAGCCCACTATACAATGCCCAGCCCACAACAACATACGTACAACAACACCAAAACGACCCGATCGACCCTTATACGTTTTATTCTTCTTCTTCTTCCAGCAAGAACAACACGCGACCCCTATGCGCGTCTTCTTCTTCTTCTTCTTCTTCCCCGCTCCAGTATGCCCAAAAATATAGCAGCAAATCTCGGCCAACCCCCATACATCTTCTTCCGCGAAATCAGCCCTGTGAAACCCATAACCTAGTGGGATAGACGATCACTTCGCTATCCCTTTTTCCCCCTTTTCAGGGATTACCCATGCCCTTTCACTATTACCTAGAAAAAGAGCAAAGGAAGTCAAATTCCAAATTTTAAAAAAATTCACCTGTTTTCCCCCTCAAAAACCAGCCCAAGATTTTCTGTTATTTAAGGCCCTCGTCCCCTTCAAGGAGGAAGTTTTTTTTTTAGGGGGAGACGAGAGAGAAATACAGAAACATAGCTTCCCAAAAGAAATTGGTTACTATAGTTACAAAGTTTCGAGTTTTGAGTTATAAGGTTTGCTTTTAAAGCTTTCATTAGAACTTTACATCGGTGGTGTGGAAGCTGCATCATAGTCAAGCTCGTTGATTCCAGTCGCTTCCCGAAAAAGGTAATACTCATTTCCCTTATATTCTTTTTTGTTTCTATAGTTATTACGTGATGGATTGACTTTTTCTTGGGCGTTTAGTTAATGTTTCCTTAAATGTTGATGCTTTGATGTTAACAATCATGGATATACATCTGCTCAGCTTATAGTATTTGTGTTTCTACTTCTAGATGGTCTTCTAATTCATTTACATTTGTTCTTGGTCAATATCTTTTTAGTTGTGAACATTAGTCTAGTTGCGATCTAAATACACACTTAATGGTGGATGCTTGACTAGTATGAGATTTGCATAGGGCTTATTGGTTTAGTTTTTGTTTCATGCATGCTAAGTCTTCTGGGAGTCATTTGTTTTTTCTTCCTGCGTATTATCTATAGCCCACTGTCTAGTTTATCCTTTTGACCATAATTTTCTTAGAAATGGTCTTGTGATCTCTGTATTAGGACCATAATTTCCCTCTGTTCGATGTTGAATTTGCTATGCTGAAATGTGCTAATCTCGTGATTAAATTAGACTTGGTTTAATTTCTTTTCTAAGTAAATGTCTTCAACCCCTTTAGCATTATTCTTGGTGCATTTGATACTATTAATTGTGTTACTTTCCTTGTTCTCTTTCCATTGTTTTAAGAATGGTATATTGGTAGTTTTAGACTTAATTCTAATTAGCTCATGGGCAGAATGTTTTTCTCACCTTTAAATGCATGCTTTATATGGTGTTCTTTTATTCAATATTAACACTTAAATATTGGTATTAGTTTGATTAATTTGCTTTTAAATTAAATAGATTTAATTTCCTCTTGCACTGTGTTTTACTTGTGAATGATGAAGTCTAAGGTGATTCACTGTTTTGCTAGCTCAACATGGATATAATATATATTTTCTTTTTTAAAGCAATATCTTTTAGTAAATCTTTTTTTTTAGTTTGCAATTTATCTCCGTAACATGCATATTGATATTTGTCTTTTGTTTGTTTGCATAGGTTATAGCTACACTATTAATATATAAATCTAAGTAGCATATACTCCTTGTTATTTAGTCTTCTATGGAAAACATAATTTGGGGATTAGGATCATTTAACATGGATACATTTGCTTATTGTACACTTGCGGTGTTGTGTTTGGTTTCATTTTATCACTTGTGAAGAAATGATAAATTCGTTAAATCGTTGATTTATTGTTGGTTAACAATATCTTTGGTAGAATATTTGATACTTGAATCTAGTATGTATTTTGATGTTGGGATTTTGTTTCTTAGTTCTATATCAAAGTCTTGTTCTTTAAATTTATGCATAGATTATCCTATGTTTCTTTTTCTTAATTAATCTGTTCATTGAATTAAAGGTTATTACTCTTTATTTTCAAGCTACCAAACGCTAAAAATGTCAATTTGCTCACGCGCTTAAATTATCTAAAAATGCTAATTTATTGGTCTTTTTTCATTATTATTGGTCTATTGCTTCTTTTTCTCTTCTTTAAAAGATTTAATTGTTGATAGGTTACATGCTTTAGAGAGTAATATTTATCATCTTCTTATTCGTTTCCTTCGCAAATGCTAATTTATTTTTCATTTATTCTTTTTACATGTGATACCAATCCGACTTTACTTTGGACTCATTCCTTGCATTTCTTTGAGTTGAGATCCGCCTTTGAGTCAGGCTCATCTTTGTCCGAAGAAATTGAAAGCTGAAAATGGTCTCGAAAAGCAGAAAAATGGGTTGTATACATCCGATATACACTGATATACATCAAGTGTATACAAAAAGGAAAANTGCTAAACATAACTTAAATTTGAAAGGAACCGAAGAACTTACCTGGCTCAACTCAACTCAACATAACTGAACTCATATCAATATAAAGTAGTTTAAAACAAGTGCAATATAAAGAAAAGCTGTTTAAAAACATGATGTCAACTATGTGTGTATACAAAGATACATATAACTCTAAAATGTATGTAAAAATACAATAAATTATGTATATAAGAATACAATTACTTATGTGGGAGTTTCTCTTAACCGACAACCATCACTTAAGAGCTATTGTGATGATACAATGTTTTTCCTCACACTGCCAGAGCTGTCATATACCTTGTCGAGGGTATAGAACCTGAACTACTAAGTGGATTCACTAGTCTATGCTAAAAAGTACTAAAGAAATCATCTAAAAAATATGACCATTTTTAACCCATGATGGCTACATGGTTTATGGGGGCTGTGAGTTGTCTCAACTCTCCCTATATCGGTGCTCAATACTACTCCCAAAATATGATACTAGCTCCTATGTTTAAAAACATACTTCTTTCTGTGATTTGAGATAATTGCTCAAAAACTTAGCTCAAAGGCTATCTTGGAAATCAAAGTTTCCTCTCTTGCTTCATTTAGAAAGCGATTTCTCTTTTCTGAAAATTAGCTCAAAGGCTTTTTGGAAATCTCAGTTTCTGTTCTTATTTCAATGTGAAAACATTTTAAACTCTTTGGGAATACATAGTCCTCATATACTTCATTGAAGAAATGAACTTCAAACTTTACTCTTTACTCTTTACTCAACTTGAACTTTAAGTCTTAAAACAAAGTTAAAAATATTTGTAAAAGACTTCTTGAAAAAACTCCACGAACTTCCTAGACTTGGCTCTTGACTTTCCTTGAATTTAAATTTATGGATTCGAAGTTATGATTCATGTTTCTGGATGATTTCTAGATGTTTAGAAATCATTTAAAGTAGTTAGAATCAATGAAAAGTGTTAGTACACTTTAAAAGGACTTAAATAGGCTAAACGATAAAAAAATGGTGAAAAACGACGACCCGGGTACGTCCCTGGCGCACCGTGCCAACCCCAATTTACTGGGGCTCTAATCTGGTGCACTGGTAGCACACCGCGCCTGCCCCTCGGGAGCTACGGGGGCGCATTGCGCCAGCCTCCCTTCAGGCAAAATTCTGACAAACTTTTGATCTCGTTTTCTGATCCTAAATCGTTTTAATTCGATTTTTTTTCTCAAATTCACTTTAGATTTATGTTACCCAAATCATAATCTCATTTTACCCCAATTAATCTCCTAAAAACGAATTAAAATTATAGGGTATGGAAAAGACTAAAATACCTTTCCACAATTTGGATTGGACATTTCCTTATTTGAACAGCCCAACTTCTAATGGGCATATATCACTCATACGAACTCGAAATCACCCAAACTCGGCATCGTTGGAAATATTATTCCAAGATCTTTCCTACGCTATCTGGAAACACACCTAACTCATCCTGAGCTAGAAGTTATGGTCGTTTAAAGTTGACCAAAAATCCAACTTAACATACTTAACAAATTTTCCAGATTTTTATATTCTTTCCAAAAATGACTATTTCTATTTTTAACTTATTTCTAGTTACGGGGTGTTACAATAACTCCCCCTTGGAAACATTCATCCTCGAATGAGCTTACTCTTAGTAGGCTATGGGTGTAACATTTAACATTCAACTCAAACACCCAATAAGCAATGCAAACACAACATGCAATCTCATAAATTAAAGAGTACTAAGAAGAGGATTAGTACCTTGATCTGGAATTTCTCCGGATTTGAAGAGATGTGGATATCTCTTCTTCATATCCTCCTCAGCTTCCCAAGTAGCTTCCTCAACAAATTGGTTCCTCCAAAGGACTTTGACTGATGCTACTTCCTCAGTCCTCAACTTGCGAACTTGGTAATCTAGAATCTGAACCGGAATCTCTTCATAAGATAAGCTATCATTGATCCCAATATCTTCAGTTGGTATGATCAATGAAGGATCGCCCATGCACTTCTTCAACATGGAGATGTGAAAGACCGGATAAACCGCTGCTAACTCTTGTGGTAGATCCAACTCATAAGCTACATTACCAACTCTTTTTTTATATTCTGTAAGGGCCAATATACTGGGGACTAAACTTTCCATTCTTACCAAACCTTATAACACCTTTCATAAGCGAAACTTTTAAATACACCCAATCATCTACTTCAAACTCTACTCCCTTCTCATAACATCATTGTAGGATTTCTGACAACTCTGCGCCGTTTTCAACCTCTCTTGAATCACCTTCACCTTCTCCATAGCTTGATGAACTAAATCTGGTCCTATCAACCCTGCTTCACCAACTTCAAACCATCCAATTGGAGATCTACATCTTCTATCAAAAAGAGCAATTACTGTTTGCTTATGAACATTTGCCTTCAATTCAAGCAAAATAGGATCATGGTCTTGCTTTTCTTTTACTTTTGACACTAATGATGATTCAGCCCTATTCATCACTACCACTCCTCCTTCTGTGGAATCCATTAGTCTGACTCCCAGGAGTGCAAGTCTATGCACATCTTTCGCTAACTCTCTCTTTTCTTCCTCAACATGGGCGGTACTACCCATAGACAACCTGTTTAAGGCATCAGCAACAACATTAGCCTTACCTGGGTGATAAAGAATACTCATGTCATAATACTTAAGTAATTCTAACCACCTCCTTTGTCTGAGATTAAGCTCTTTCTGAGTGAACACATATTGAAGACACTTATGATCAGAGAATACATCAACATGAACACCATACAAATAAATGACGTCATATTTTCAAAGCAAACACTACAACATCCAACTCTAAATCATGGGTTGGGTAGTTCTTCTCATGAACTTTCAATTGTTTGGAGGCATAAGCTATAACTTTACCATTCTGCATCAACACACAACCCAAACCAACTCTAGACGCATCACAATAAACCACAAGGCCTTGCATACCTTCTGGTAAGGTCAATACTGGGCAGTAGTCAACCTCTTTTTCAATTCCTGAAAAATTTTCTCACAAGCTTCAATACATTGAAACTTCACCGTTTTCTGACTCAACTTGGTCAAAGGGGATGATATAGATGAGAACCCCTCTACGAACCGTCTATAATATCCAGCCAAACCCAAGAAACTCTTAATATCAGTTGGAGATGTTGGTCTATGCCAATTTTGCACTGCCTCTATTTTCTAAGTATCAACTTTAATTTCCTACACAATGTGGTATAAGAATGCCACAGACTCAAGCCAAAACTCACACTTAGAGAACTTGGCATACAATTCTTTATCCTTTAGAGTCTGGAGAACTATTCTGAGATAACTAACATGATCTTCTTTATTCCTTGAATAGATTAGCATGTCATCAATGAAGACGATAACAAACATATCTACATAATGTTTGAATACTCTATTTATAAGGTTCATGAATACTGCATACGTATTGGTTAAACCGAACGACATGACCAGAAACTCATAATGGCCATAACGGGTCCCGAATGCTATCTTTGGAATATCACCTTCCCTTACTCTTAACTGATGGTAGCCAGATCTGAGGTCTATCTTAGAGAAACAGGTGGCACCATGAAGTTGATCGAAAAGATCATTAATCCTTGGAAGAGGATACTTATTCTTGATGGTAACATTGTTCAACTGGTGATAATCTATAACATCCTAAGGGAACCATCCTTATTCCTTACAAACAAGAGCGGAGCTCCCCAATGTGAGACATTTGGTCAAATAAAACCTTTATCCAGGAAATCTTTCAACTGCTCATCCAACTCTTTTAACTCTGTTGGTGTTATTATATATGGCGGAATAGATATAGGACGAGTATTTGGAAAGAGGTCTATACTGAAGAAAATCTCTCTCTCATGAGGTACTCCGAGAAGATCGTCTGGAAAAACTTCTAGAAACTCTCTTAATTACTACTAAAACTGCCTGAATAAGAGGTATCTCAACACTAGAGTCATTAACTCGGACTAAGTGATAGACACACCCCTTAGAAACCAACTTTCTCGCCTTAAGGTACGAAATAAAATGACTCTTAGGCACTGTTGAACTGTTTTTCCACTCTAATACTGGCTCATTTGGAAACTGAAACTTGACAATTCGAGTTCTATAATCAACTGAGGCATAACAAGAAAGAAGCCAGTCCATACCAAGAACAACATCTAAATCTACCATGTTTAACTCAACTAGATCAACCATGGTACTCTTGTGATTGACGGAAATGGGACAATCACGATAGACTCTCTATACTAGAATAGACTGACCGACAGGTGTAGAAACATTGAATGGTTCACTAAGTTGCTCAGGAATAACATTAAAATTCATCGCAACATACAGAGTTACAAAGGATAAACTCGCTCTTGGGTCTAGCAAAACATAAACATTAGAGTGAAAGACTTGGATCATACTAGTGACAACATCTGGCGAATCCTCTTGCTCTTGGCAACTAGTGATAGCATATAGGCGGTTTGATCTTCCGCCAGTACCTGAAGTAGATCATCTAGGTGCAACTCTGTCTGGTGGAGCGACTGAAGAAGACTGGGCTCTATTGCCCCCATTACTATTACCTTGCTTGTTCTTTAGATATTCTCGCATGAAATAACCATTCTGGCCACACTTGAAACAACCAGTGGAGCCCTCACGACAAGTACCTGAGTGATTCCTACCACACTTAGCGCAGACAGGAGGCTTATGACCCCTTTGTGCCTTACTCCCTTGCGAATGCGCATGTCTAGTTCTGAAGTTCTGAGAATTCTGACTATTGTACTCATATTTATTCCTTGGTGCAGGTTGTTGACACCCAATTTTGGCCCTCCACAATATAAATTAGTCATCGAGCTTCATAAATTTCCAACGATTTGAAATAATTGACTTTATAAAAATAAAAAATATTTTCAAAGTCATTTTAAGTAATTTTGTCACTTTTATAATTTTTAAAAAATAATTTATATATTCTAAGAATTTTGTATGTACTCACTACATTTTATAAATATTCGAAAATCATCTCAAAAAGATTTTGCTTAAATAAATATTTGGTTAATTAATTTAATTATTCAATAGTTTATATTTTTGAGTTAATTATTTTATTTTTGTTAAGAGTAAGAAGCTCATTAGTTAATTATTGATTCATCCTATTTAAATTTTAGCTGAATTTGCCAATCAATTCAATTCGGTTAACTTCTTAAATCCAAATGGCTATAATTTCAATCAATTTGGCCAAACCTTTTATTACAAATCTGACTCATTTTGCCTCCAATCTTGAATCTAATTTGGGCCAATTCCAAAATCCCAAATTCTAGCAGCCCACTTTACAACGCCCAGCCCACAACAACATAGGTACAGTAACACCAAAATGACCCGACCGACCCCATCGTTCTTCTTCTCCAACGCGTGCAACCAATACCTGATCGACCCTTATACGTTTTCTTCTTCTTCTTCCAGCGAGAACAACACGGGATCGCTATACGCGTCTTCTTCTTCTTCCCAGCTCCAGTATGCCGGGAAATCTAGCAGCAAATCTCGGCTGACCCCCATACGTTTTCTTCAACGAAATCAACCCTGTGAAATCCATAACCTAGTGGGCTAGACGATCACTTCGCTATCCCATTATTCCCCCTTTTCAGGGATTTCCCATGCCCTTTCACTATTGCATGGAAAAAGAGCAAAGGAAGTCAAATTCCAAATTTTAAAAAAAATCCACTCATTTTCCCCCCTCAAAAACCAGCCCAAGATTTTCTGTTATTTAAGGCCCTCGTCCCCTTCAAGGAGGAAGTTTTTTTTAGGGGGAGACGAGAGAGAAATACAGAAACATAGCTTCCCAAAAGAAATTGGTTACTATAGTTACAAAGTTTCGAGTTTTGAGTTATAAGGTTTGCTTTTAAAGCTTTCATTAGAACTTTACATCGGTGGTGTGGAAGCTGCATCATAGTCAAGCTCGTTGATTCCAGTCGCTTCCCGAAAAAGGTAATACTCATTTCCCTTATATTCTTTTTTGTTTCTATAGTTATTACGTGATGGATTGACTTTTTCTTGGGCGTTTAGTTAATGTTTCCTTAAATGTTGATGCTTTGATGTTAACAATCATGGATATACATCTGCTCAGCTTATAGTATTTGTGTTTCTACTTCTAGATGGTCTTCTAATTCATTTACATTTGTTCTTGGTCAATATCTTTTTAGTTGTGAACATTAGTCTAGTTGCGATCTAAATACACACTTAATGGTGGATGCTTGACTAGTATGAGATTTGCATAGGGCTTATTGGTTTAGTTTTTGTTTCATGCATGCTAAGTCTTCTGGGAGTCCTTCGTTTTTTCTTCCTGCGTATTATCTATAGCCCACTATCTAGTTTATCCTTTCGACCATAATTTTCTTAGAAATGGTCTTGTGATCTCTATATTACGACCATAATTTTTCTCTGTTCGATGTCGAATTTGCTATGATGAAATGTGCTAATCTCGTGATTAAATTAGACTTGGTTTAATTTCTTTTCTAAGTAAATGTCTTCAGCCCCTTTAGCATTATTCTTGGTGCATTTGATACTATTAATTGTGTTACTTTCCTTGTTCTCTTTCCATTGTTTTAAGAATGGTATATTGGTAGTTTTAGACTTAATTCTAATTAGCTCATGGGCAGAATGTTTTTCTCACCTTTAAATGCATGCTTTATATGGTGTTCTTTTATTCAATATTAACACTTAAATATTGGTATTAGTTTGATTAATTTGCTTTTAAATTAAATAGATTTAATTTCCTCTTGCACAGTGTTTTACTTGTGAATGATGAAGTCTAAGGTGATTCACTGTTTTGCTAGCTCAACATGGATATAATATATATTTTCTTTTTTAAAGCAATATCTTTTAGTAAATCTTTTTTTTTAGTTTGCAATTTATCTCCGTAACATGCATATTGATATTTGTCTTTTGTTTGTTTGCATAGGTTATAGCTACACTATTAATATATAAATCTAAGTAGTATATACTCCTTGTTATTTAGTCTTCTATGGAAAACATAATTTGGGGATTAGGATCATTTAACATGGATACATTTGCTTATTGTACACTTGCGGTGTTGTGTTTGGTTTCATTTTATCACTTGTGAAGCAATGATAAATTCGTTAAATCGTTGATTTATTGTTGGTTAACAATATCTTTGGTAGAATATTTGATACTTGAATCTAGTATGTATTTTGATGTTGGGATTTTGTTTCTTAGTTCTATATCAAAGTCTTGTTCTTTAAATTTATGCATAGATTATCCTATGTTTCTTTTTCTTAATTAATCTGTTCATTGAATTAAAGGTTATTACTCTTTATTTTCAAGCTACCAAACGCTAAAAATGTCAATTTGCTCACGCGCTTAAATTATCTAAAAATGCTAATTTATTGGTCTTTTTTCATTATTATTGGTCTATTGCTTCTTTTTCTCTTCTTTAAAAGATTTAATTGTTGATAGGTTACATGCTTTAGAGAGTAATATTTATCATCTTCTTATTCGTTTCCTTCGCAAATGCTAATTTATTTTTCATTTATTCTTTTTACATGTGATACCAATCCGACTTTACTTTGGACTCATTCCTTGCATTTCTTTGAGTTGAGATCCGCCTTTGAGTCAGGCTCATCTTTGTCCGAAGAAATTGAAAGCTGAAAATGGTCTCGAAAAGCAGAAAAATGGGTTGTATACATCCGATATACACTGATATACAGCAAGTGTATACAAAAAGGAAAATTGAGCCAAGATCCCAAATCAACGCTTCTGGCCCAAAAAGGGCCCAAATTCAATCTCTCTCTTACTCTTCAATTATTTAATTGTGATTCTTTATTGTTTGTTGTTTTATTAACTCTAACTTTAGAATTGTTAATTAACTTAGTTAAATTCCCAGAAGACGAACTATTTCTTTGTGTTGTTTTGTTTTTAACAAATCTCATTTTATCAATTCTTGTATTTTCATTTATAATCTTTAGTCAAAACTTTTTTATTAGTTTAAAATAGTTTTCATATTTTGATTAACCAAAAAATGATTCAAATAAAAAAACCAATTAATCTAGTTTTGTTAAAATTCTAATTACTTGTCTTTAATTCAAATTGTTCAATTAAGGTCTCATTTTCTTAAAAAATAAAAATTGTTCTTTGTTTAACTATCTTCTTAAAGTTAATCGAATATTGTAAATTATTATATTTTTTTTTATGTTAAATCATTTTTCTTAAAAATAGTCAAAAATATTTTAACCAAGTTGTGGGATAACCGCGTGTTAGCGGGTGCTTCAAATGCCTTAAAAACCTTCTTGAAGCGTAAATAAGAATCTCTTACCCATTTTCTTTAAATTTATAAAGACTTAATCTATTAGTGTCTTAGAGTCTTTTTAAATTAAGTTTTCTTAATTTCTTTAAAAGATTAAGTGGCGACTCTTTCTAAGTATTTTTCTCAAATTGTTTTTTACTTGGAACATTTCAAAAAGTGATTTTTCTAAAGATAATAAAATTACGGCATAACACAGGTGCACTAGCATATGATGGAGCAGGTCCTTTTTGCTTATGTTGCAAAGACCGATTCACATTACTCTTTTGCTGCTCGGATTCATTCCCTGATGTCTTAACCCTCTTATTCTTAAACTCTTCTCTATCCTTCAGTTAGTCCTCCTCAACTTGTTGCACATGGATCATCAGCCTTGCTATGCCCATACAACCTATTAGCATGGCTGCCTTACTTTCCTTACTTGACAGACGAGTCAAGCCAACAACAAATAAACTCATCCTGCTCCTCATATCAGCAACCATCTCTTTCTTCACTTAGCTCACGAGGAAAGAAACACCTCATGAAGACACTCTCGACCATAGGCCAGCTCACAATCAGTTACGCGTAAGCAAGTTAGAAAGAAATTGTATAAATGAACCCTATCGCACGAAATAAGTATGAAGAAAGTGAAGAATTTCCTAAAATGTTGCAGCCTCCTAATTATAGATGTGGCGCGCTTCACACCGATAACTAGGACTCTACAGACACGACTTCATAGACTCCCTAGGACTCTTGAACTCTGTGCTCTAATACCAAGTTTGTCACACCCCGAACCTAAACCCTAGGCAAGACTGGCACTCGAGAACTATTATTGGCCCCAAGCGAACCCTTGGCCTGACTTACTTACTCAGCAGAAGACTTAACTCAACAAAGATACATCTATAAAATAAATTGGAATGTTATAAAGGAACATTCAACTGGCCATTAAGGCAAACATAAGTCTCAACATAAGATAATGACAATGAAAAGACTAAAGAACTAACATCTGACTGTCTATCTATGAAGCCTCTAAAACAACTGAGATGGATGTTGGGATAAGACCCTCGATCATCCTAACAAATGAAATACTAAAAGCAAATGATAACAAATGAGCCCTCCGAAAAGCAAGGAGGCTCACCAACTGACTCTGAATGCTCAACTGGATAAAAGAGGCGTTGGATAATGATTCTACTTACCTGCGTCTGCATCATAAGAAGATGCAGGTCAACTGGCATCAGTACATTGAATGTACGAGTATGCGAGTTGGAATGTTAAACATAACTTAAGCTTGAAAGGAACTGAAGAACTTACCTGGCTCAACTCAACTCAACATAACTGAACTCATATCAATATAAAGTAGTTTAAAACAAGTGAAATATAATGAAAAGCTATTTAAAAACATGATGTCAACTTTGTGTGTATACAAAGATACATATAACTCTAAAATGTATGTAAACAATACAATAAATTATGTATATAAGAATACAATTACTTTTGTGGGAGTTTCTCTTAACCGACAACCATCACTTAAGAGCTATTATGATGATACAACATTTTTCCTCATGTTGCCAGAGCCATCATATACCTTGCCGAGGGTATAGAACCTGAACTACTAAGTGAATCTACAAGTCTATGCTAAAAAGTACTAAATGAATCATATAAAAAATATGACCATTTTTAACCCATGATGGCTACATAGTTTATGGGGGCTGTGAGTTGTCTAAACTCTCCCCATATCAGTGCTCAATACTACTCCCAAAATATGATATTAGCTCTTATGTTTAAAAACATACTTCTTTTTGTGATTTGAGATAATTGCTCAAAAACTTAGCTCAAAGGCTATCTTGGAAATCAAAGTTTCCTCTCTCGCTTCATTTAGAAAGCGATTACTCTTTTCTGAAAACTAGCTCAAAGGCTCTTTTAAAATCTCAGTTTCTGTTCTTATTTAAATGTGAAAACATTTTAAACTCTTTGGAAATACATAGTCCCCATTTACTTCTTTGAAGAAATGAACTTCAAACTTTACTCTTTACTTAACTTTAACTTTAAGTCTTAAAACAAAATTAAAAGCATTTGCAAAAGACCTCTTGAAAAGAGTCTAAAAACTTCCTAGACTTGGCTCTTGACTTTCCTTGAATTTGAATTTATGGATTCAACGTTATGATTCATGTTTCTGGAGGATTTCTAGATTTTTAGAAGTCATTTAGAGTAGTTGGATTTAATGAAAAGTGTTAGTACACTTTAGAAGGACTTAAATAGGCTAAACGATGAAAAACTGGTGAAAAACAACAATCCGATCACATCCCTGGCGCGCCGTGCCAGGCCCAACTTATTGGGGCTCTAATCTGGCGCACTGGTGGCACGCCGCGCCTGCCCCTCTGGCGCTACGAGGGCGCATCTCGCCAGCCTCCCTTCAGGCAAAATTCTGACGAACTTTTGATCTCGTTTTCTTATCCTAAATCGTTTTAATTCGATTCTTTTTCTCAAATTCACTTTAGATTCATGTACGCAAATCATATACACAAAATCTAACCCAAACAACTCAAGGAAACAACACTTTAACATCAAGAAACTCCTTAATCCCAACTCATATTCAAGAACGAAATCAATTCAAGAACATCAAATTCTCAATCTTTTTAGGACGAAAAAACGTTAAATTAAACATGCTTGGCGCGTGGATGAACTAACCCAACGCTATGTGATCTCACATACCTCGTAGGGAACACCCCTAGACGAAATCCACAAGTGATTCCTTACGAAGACGAAGAGTATTGAACTTTCTTCTCCTTTCTTCTCTTTTCTCTTTTCTCCAAGCCCTAGCGTGAACTTCAACTTTTCTAAACTGACTAAAATTTGATTTTACCCCAATTAATCTCCTAAAACCGAATTAAAATCATACGGTATGGAAAAGACTAAAATACCCTTCCAAAATCCGGATTGGAGATTTCCTTATTTGAACAACCCAACTTCCAATGGGCATATCTCACTCATACGAACTCGGAATCGCACAAACTCAACGGCGTTGGAAAGATTATTCCAAGATATTTCCTACGAGATCTGTAAACACACCTAAATCATTCTGATCTGGGAGTTATGGTCGTTTGAAGTTGACTAAAAATCCAACTTAACAAATTTTCCAAATTTTTATATTTTTTCCAAAAATGACTATTTCCACTTTTTAACTTGTTTCTAGTTACGGGGTGTTACAAAAATTAGATATTTTAAAAGTAGTATATAAGATAAGGATAATAAAGAAAAAAAGATTTGTTTAGTAACTTGCCTTGTATTTTATATATAGTATCACTTAAGCGAAATTATCAGTCTTAATGATATTAATACAGTATTGTACTGATTTAGTATCAGTTAAGCGAAAATTATCAGTCTTAAGGATACCAATACAATATATGATACTGATTTAGTATCAGTTAAGCGAAAATTATGAGCCTTAATGAATAGGGGGTATGGGCTGTAATTATTTATGAGAGAATAGGCATTTCTGGAGTTACTTTGGGTTTGGGTATGAACTTGTAATTATTTTTTATTTTATGGCTTATTTATGTAGTTTTCTCAATTAACTTTGAACTATGGACCTTGACCCGTCTAAAAAGCCCAACAATTTGGGGCTCCTTTCACTTTCTTTGGATTGGGCTTCGGATTAATTAGCCTAAATTAATCTGAAAATAAAAATGTAGCAGAAAGTATGTAACTGTGTATATACAATATTTTATCTTATCTGAAAATCAAAGACACAATAAAAATTCTAATTTGTATATAGAGAGAGAGCCGTCAATATGGGTTAGGCCCGTTGAGCCGGCATGGCTTAATCCGTGATTTGATAGGGCTGGGTTATGTTTTTTGGAGCTCATTTAAGAAAAGGGCTTTTTAGCCCGGCTTGAATAAGCCTGTCGATTTTTGGAGCTTGAAAAATATGGATAGGGCCGATCGGTGGGCCAAAAAAAATTAATTAAAAAATAAAATAGAGTATTAAAAATAACAAGAGTCTAAACTCAAAATCTGTTTAAAGTTTGAAATATTACAATTTAAATACAAATTATATTTATAAAATATGTAGTACATAAAATTAAAATTCCCTAAAATTTCTAGGGAGTCACTACATCGGCCATAGCCAATGGAATATTGTCATAGTTTTTGTGTTTATTATGATCATTGGAAAACAATTAGGTTAATATTTCTATTTAGCTATTTATGTTTTTACTTGAAAGCAAACTTAATAAATATTATAAAGATAATTTTATTTGTTGATTTGATTAACACGTAGTAACACTAACACCATGTAATTTTGTCTTGTCAATATTTATGATAATATTTTTAAATTATAATTTAATTTAAAAAATTATAAAAAATATACTTTTAAGAAAAGAGGGCTTGCCCGGCAAAGCCCGTAGCCCATGTACTTGTGAGCTGGGCCAATCATTTTCTGGCCCATACCAAAAATGGGCTAGCCCGGCCTGACCAGCCAAATTTCAAAGCTTGTATGAATTAGTCCATATAGGGTGGGGGCCATATTAACATATATATATATATATGCATTATGTGTTTCCAAAGCAAAAGCAGGAATACATTGTCAACTAAATCAAATAACCTATGATATCAGAGACAATAAGATAGAAAGATGTGAATATAATGAATATACTTCATTACTCAAAGGCCAAAATCTTTTGTAGTCAATGGGCTTATAGTTTAGTGACAATCAATAAAATGCTTTTCACCCAAAGGCCAAAATTTGAGATACATATATCTGCACGGGTTAGATATATGCATTTAGGAATCAAAATATGATAGGAATTATAATATTGAAAAAAAATAAAAAATAAATATATATATATAAATATATAATTAGCTCCTAAACTAGTGAGATTTGTGTTGTTTATTCTAAATTAAAAGGATAATTACTAAATCATTCAGCAATCTAATTTACAAAATAAATACCAAGTATATAAATGGTGTATACTTTACATTCAAATACATATACTATTTTAATTGAGTGAATATTTCAATGTTTGCAACTTTGATTATATCTTTATTTTGTAAAAATTAGAAAGTCGTTGATTTTCATTTTTCCTTTAATGGATTTGCAAAATAGATATGTATAAATGTTTATAGGTGATGAGAGTTTAATTATAGTAGCATGAGTTGGCAGGAAGTTTTCATCTCATTAAAAACAAGGATATTATAATATGAATTAAAGAAAAATATGTTGCGTGCTATGCATGGATTATATTTAATTTTATTATGTCATATACTAGTTGGATTTATGAAAACGATTTGTCTCCAAATTGATGTTGACTTTGAATTTGTAAGGATAGTAATTGGCTACTCTGAACCCTATAATCTATATAACTATCAATATTATAGTTACTAGCAAGTTAGGGTGAATTTAGATGGTGTTTGAATTGACTTATGACATAAAATAAGTCGGAAATCAAAGGTAGGTCTCTCCCACTTTTTATTCTTTTATTTAAAAGTTATTTCAATTTAACTTTTTCATTTTTTACTTAAAAACTATTTTTTAAGTCAATCCAAATAGGCTCTTAGGATGGTGAAAGCGAGTTCTCGGGATTTTAATAATTTTTTGTATAGATTTTGTAATTTATTGAAAATTTTATTTAAAATATGGGAAGTATTTGTTGAAAATTTAATAAGTGTTTCTGGCTGATCTCGATAATATTTAGCTAAATATATTTAACCTTCAATTAATTAAAATATGTGTTTTCAATTCGTTTATATAGAAAATATTTGACATCAAGAGTATTTTGAGAACTGTCTCACTCTCAAATGTGAAGTAACAATACATATTTAGCATAATATATTAATAATTGAATTTCTTAGCACATACAGATTTGAGAGATCAAAGTGAATATACATGGCGAGGTCCTGTATTGAGATCTTGACTAATCCAAATTCACGAAACATCTAAAGGGGAAACACTTTTCACTACAATTTTGTTTCATTCACGACTCAAATTAAAGATATTTAATTAAAAATAAACAAATCTTATTCACTTCACTATAACTCTCAACGTATATATAATTCTTTCTTAAAAAACATTCAAGGACTCTCATAAGTAACTATTTTAATTTGAAAATATTTAAAACATCATATATTTGACAGGAAAATTAGCAGACACAGCTTTCATGTACAAGAAGTTAAAATTGTCATTTCAAGCATCTTTATAAAATATACTGTAGATAATATTAGGCCCGTGATACGGGCTCAATATAATAAAAGGCCCGTTTATGAGTCCAATATTACAATATTGTATATATTTATAATAGAAATTTAATTAGTTTTCAAAAAGAAAAATTATTATGACATTTTCAAATAAACATGATAAAATTAATAATAAAATATCAGATGCTCCAGTGATTATTATAAAATCATCTTAAACATATATATTCTAAATAAATAATTAATTTAATGATATTCTTTTTCTATGTTATTTGAAAATTATTCAAGAGAATAGATTAAAATTATTCTCAATCTATTAACAATTTTCATAAAATATATGAAGCAATAAAGTCTATTGATCCATCGATAGATTAATTTTGAATACACTTATAAATTTGTTTTAAAGCTGTTTAACAAGCAAAAATAATGACTTACTTGATGAAAATTAGAATGAATCATTTCATTATTTATAAAGTGATAAAAGGATAAAAAAAGTTATGACTTTATATCTTGTCTTATATTCATTAAACTTAGGAGAACAATCTAGTATAGTAACAAAAGAATTTTTTTCTAAAGTAATTTATATACCCGATAAATGAATGTTTTACCTCAAATAATGAGATTTTAAAAATATTAACAAAAGTTAATATAATATATATTGCAGTAATTTAACATAAGGTAGTTAAAATAATAATTTATATAACTTGCTTAAAATGATTTTAACTGGTGATAAAATAATAGTAATAAATAAATATATGTTTCTCAATAAATTATATAATGACATATATATTACGTGAAAGTTTGGGATTATACATAAAAAGAGAAATCAAGTAAATTAGATACTTCAAAAAGTATCTTTACAGTCCAGAAAGAAAAGCAACCCATGATATTGAAAAGTCTAAAGAGAACCAAAGAAAAGGACATAACATGCTCCGAAATGTTTGAAATTTTTGTTCTTGAAGAGTTTGCTCACTGACTGCATTCCTTATGAATTACGCCTTTTGAGAATTGCAATTGAGATTGATATTAGATTTAACATGTTAACTGGTTCATTATCATATTCATTAGAATGTTTGAAAAATGTGGATCAATTGAATTTTGTTGAAAATTTTGTTATATGGACAAGTTCCAGAAGTGATGTATTCACTAAGAAATAGTAAATTTTACTTTTGTCTTATAATTGTTTTACAAAAGTAGGGTCATTATGTAGGGAATAGATAAAAAATGAAGTTATTAATGTTGAAATTGTGTTATTGGTCTTCCTAATAAGAGATCTATACTGAAGTGTGTAGTATTTAGGATGCAAATTAGAAATAAAGGGTGAGAAATTTTTTGGTATAAGACATGAGAGTGGAGAGAATTGACAGTGAATGAAATGAAGAATGAGTTAGTGTCTATTTATATGTGTCTATCTAGAAAAATCTTATAATTTATAGTTTCTAGAATAATCATGTAACTTATGGAGGAAATTTAGCCACTTGAAATAATATTTTGACAAATTTAAAAATAGAATTTATAGAGTTTTAAAATGAAATATATATGAAATGCCCATATTATCCTTGATCGTCTTCAACTTCATATTTCTATATAATAGAAAAATACCAAATTTTGGCCCGACAACTTTAAATTTAAATCAAACTTACATTAGTACACTATTCTGATTAATATGTTTGAAATCAAATAAAAGTAAAAATTTGATTATATATTTTAATGAAGAACTACTCTTTTATAATCTAGTTAACATTTTTAGTTTACTTTAAATGCAATTATACCATCCTATTCATGTTATTTGTAAAGTTATTGTTTTTCATCTTTTAAAACATTTTTAAAAAAATTGAAACTAATTTTATTTATTCTTTAATTTCAATCAAATATATATTATTAATTTAACACACTTATTTCTTTTCAGGTATATTAATTAGAGCCAAAATAAAAGTGAAAGTAATTAATTATATATTTAAATAATGAATTTTATATTAAAGTAGGCATTTTTGTTAAGTATAATGAATAATTAATTAAATTAAAGTAATAGTAAAATAGAGTAATGAGTAGATGTCACAATAACTCATAAAAAAGGTGAAGTAATAATAAAATGAGTTAATAGTAATAACAATAATTAAAGATGTTTCTAGAACTATTTAGTTTTATTGTTATCATTCTTGGTAGATTTTTGTTTGCGTGAAGTTACGTTTTTACCTTTGATCATCTTTCACTTCATATATAGAAAAATGTTTCTAAAATTATTTATTTTTCTTACTATCTTTCTTAATAGATTTTTGTTATAATGAAATTACATTTTTATTCTTGGTTGTCTTAAATGTAAATATATCATCCTATTCATTTTTATTTGTAATAACAATAACAATAACAAAAGATGTTTCTAGAACTATTTAATTTTCTTGATATCATTTTTGGTAGATTTTTGTTAGCATGAAATTACATTTTTACCCTTAATAATAATTCACTTAATATATAAAAAGATGTTTCTAGAATTATTTACTATATTTCTTAATAGATTTTTGTTAGAATGAAATTATATTTTTACCCTTGGTCGTCCTAGCACTTCAATCTTCTATATAATAGAAATATCTTGTTTCTTGAAAAAGAAAAGTGTTTAAAAATATTCCTGTTTGTGTTTTATATATATGACATGACTATTATATTCCTTCCATTTTATTTTATGTTACCCAAGCTTAAAGTCACTAATTCAAGGGATACTTTCGATATGTGTTTACCAAAAAAATCTAAAATTTTGCGCAATAACAAATATCGTCATATAAAATAAATTAAATGTAATATCTTTTTGATACAGACTAAAATTTTCAATTTTTCAGGATTCTTTTAAACTTTAAATTGTACATTTTACTATTTTTCTTCTCTTTCAAGTGTCGAAATACATATAATCACACCTAATATTTGCACAAACTACAAAACTACTAGAAATGTCTTTTAAATTAAGTCTTAACACTTAATTTGTGATTAATTAAGACAAAATATCACTTTAATATTACTACATCTTAGGTTGATATAAACGTCGATCCCAATAAATTTGCTTTGTATGAAACACAAAATATGTGACATATATGTGTTTTAAATTTAGTCAGAGTTTAACACTTAATTCTGGTAAATTGTGATATATTCTTATTTTAACTTTTGCTAAAGTTACTTACTATTTGATAAGAATATTTCAATAATTTGTTTTTTTAATTATACTTTATCGTGGTGATTACCAAGGGTGAAATGAGATGAATAAGAAAGGACGGAACTAATAATGGTTATAAATTCAATAAAAATAATTTCTTCAAAATTCAATAACTATAAAAAATTATTAATCCAGGATTGTAAAAATTAAAAATTATAGCTCCGTCTTTGAGAATAAGATCACTTCATATTAATGAAAGATATCAATTCAAACTCTTGTAGTAAAAGTTCATAGTAATAAAAAGACTTTTCCCTTTAAATGAATCTTAGTATGAATTAAATTTGAATTAATCGGATCACGAATTCAATCTATATATTTAGAGAACAAGACTGACGCGTTTACACCCCCTTTGTGTTACATCTACCACGTGGCACAATCTTAACGGATAGTTTGGTCAATACCAAAAAAGTGACAAGGACGTGTTTGGTCCCACATTATTTGAATCACCATTATAATTTTTGCTTCTTGTTTTATTAGCTAAATCACTGCCCCCAATTAAATAGTTTTTTCTATTAATAAATGATAAAAATTATTACTCCACCCGTTTAGTTTTACTGTTTCACTTTGAATTTGAACGGTTCTAAAGAAATAACGATTAATATGATATGATATTATAATATTTTAATTAATTAATGTATAATTTTAAAAATAAATAATTAATATTAAAGATGAAACATGAGAAAATAACTATTTTTTAATATATATTAAAAGTGACAAGTAAGCATAAAAAACAAAAAACAAAATATTTTTGAAATACTGACAAGTATAAGTGAATAGAGGGAGCACTCTCTACATTCCAAATAAATGATGTTTTTAATTAGCTTGGGTCCATCTCTTAAGAAATGATTCATTTCGAGAAAGTAAAGTATTTTTTTTGCTAACTTAATAATGCTTCATAAATATCTTGAAAAGACGTAATTGGTTGTTAGTAGTTTGTTAGATATGTAAAACTTTATTTATTTAAATAAGAATAAAATTGAAAGAATCAAAATATCACTTGTTTTAAAATAAAATTAAAAAAAAACTAAAACATCACTTATTTTGAAATTAAGAAAATATACTTATTGTTTAAAAAGCTATGAAGGTGTATAGGAGTGAGAATTAGAAATTTGGGAGTTTTAAATTTTAGGACAGAAGAGAAAAATATTGCAAAGCACTGTGAAAAACATTTTCACCACTATTTCTTATAACTGAGTTGTCAATCAATTTTGTTAGGGATTCACAAGATAATATACATATATATATTTATTAAATTTTCTAATATAAATACATGATCTACGAAAAAATTAGTGAATTCATCCAAACCCACGAACCTCCACCTAGCTCCGCCTCGGAGTATAATATCTAACTAGTAGTACTATATTTGGAATATTGTATGGACATTTAGATGAGGACAGAATACACGTGTTTGCTGATATAGATTTTTCATAATTGATCGAGGTAAGTTAAAGAACTATGTATAACGATGTAATTACTTGTGTGACATTTTTATAATTAACTTACATTAAGAAAAAAAATCTTGAGTGAGTTGATTTTTAGACGTTTCTATATTATTGTGCTAAATTCGTTAATACTTAGCATTTAGACGATTAAAACAAAATTCATTCGAGTGATAATATAGATTGGTTGTCAATCACATCCCCACTTCATGATCAAATTTCGGATCGTCGCATAGAAGAGTCTCAATCTTAGTTAAAAAAATATATATTTACTATTCACGAGATGTGAAATAGTGAACTCATTAAGATTCATATTCATTTTTAAATTTTCCATTCAAGGTATCAACATTGGAGTTTAACTGTTAAATTGAAAGCATTTACTATAAAGAAAATTCATACTAAAAATATGAAATCGTAATCTCTAATTGAGTGAGAATCAGTCTCAGCAAAGAGAGAGTCATATTCACATACCACCAAATAACAAGAAATCAGAAATGTGTCTCCAAAAAGCACAAAGATATTAGGTTAAAGTTAAAAACATTTTGGACCCATAGTATGACGTGTACTTCACGACAAATACAAGTCCTTTTCGATTTGTGCGTCAAAATTTGATTTTGAAAGATCACATATAAAAGTTAAGCCAAGAGCCAATTCTTGTTTTTTTTCTTGAAAAATGGACAAATGTTTATGCCCCCACCACTAATAATATTAATGAAATTTGGTGCACACAATTATTAATGTATTTGAAGGGGCTTATAAATTATAAAATGTATGGTCTACATTTTATTAATGCTAGTTTAATGGATTCCCTTTCATAGTGATGTAATTGTTTCAAATTGGCTTCTTAGAGGTCTTAAAAGTAGCCAAAAGTAGAAGTCACCTCCAATCAATCAATTAGTCATCTTAATCCCTAATTAGTCGAGATCAATTATGTAAATCTGATACCAATAATAGTAGGGGTGAATATTTTTCTTCAAAATTCACAATTTTTAGATAGTCACACAACACAACACAACTTCAACCACACGTACACATAATCGTCTAGGACTTAAAATTATTTCGTAGCAACAAAAATATAATATTATTCTCAGCCCTTTGTAAGCACGTTAGGATGATCCACTACAAAACAAATTTAAATCTATCGTTAAATAACTCATAATTAATAGTAGTTATATGAGATTATGTTAAATATATTATTATTGTTCTTCAGCTTACTGCAATTCTCTTTCTTTATCCAGATTTAAAATCAAAGATATTTTTAATTGATCGAGTACATAGAGTTTGAATTATAATTAAAGTAGTTAGCAAAAATTTGCTAGCGGTGGTGTTATGCCATGACGAAAAGTTAATGCAAATGCGAACAAATGGAAGAACCAATTTGTTCTATATTGGCCCCTTTGGTTTCGAATTAATTAACTATTTTAGTGTAGAGTAGAGAGAAGGGCGAATAATAGTTGAAATTATTGAACCTAATAGGACCCCACTAATATTGAGAGACTTTAGTGTTGGAATGTTGTGACCAATTAGTTGCTAAGTATATTTTTATTAAGATTAAATTAATTAATTAACCTTGTTGACACGTGAATTCATGTGAAGAGGGGACCTTCATGTTTGTAAATCTTTTGTTGGAAAAAATAATACTTAGGATCAGGGCCGTCTCAACCATAAGGCCACTAAAGCCACTAAAGCAATCGCTTGAGATTCCTATTTTCTCTCAAAGATGTATATATATTGTTAACAAAAATTTCATGTATTGATAAATTTGAAGAATTTTTTTTTGTATAGAAAATATAATTGAGAAATTGAATATTATTAGTTGATTGTAGTATCTTTCCTAGATTCTTATGTGGCTAGTTAATTGTAGTATCCTTTCTAATTTCGCATGTGGCTATCTATTTTATTGTTTAGCTCATTTATATTCTGACGATTATCATGTGAACCAACAGTATTGTGTTCTTATACTTACTTTTCTTTATTCTCCTTTCACTATTTTTTATTCTTTCATTATTGAATATTGTGAAGTCTGTCATATGTTCAAACATTCTACATTATGTAAAATCTATTGTTGTGTGTTTATAAAAAGATCAAATTTATTTTTGGTGTCTTATTCAAATTTAAAGCACTAAAGCTAATCAACACTATTTTAATATTATTTATGAACTTATCAAATTCATTGCAATACTATTTTAATATCATCATATTTTTTAAAAATTTTGAGTCATGTTTTATTATTTTAACTTTATATTACATAATTTTCATTGAAAATTTACACTATTTGCATTCTTACTTCATAATGTCTACATATATCCTGTCTCTCCAGACCTCATTTGTAAGATTACACTAAATATGTTATAATTATTCAATTTATATTTGTCAACTAAAAACAATAGAGCCTCATTATAAAATTTGGCTTTAGGCCCCAAACTTATTGAGACGGCCCTGCTTAGGATATAATATTTTGAGTGTTAAGTAGCACTCTTTTTTGAATGATTATGGATATGTTCATAAGTATTTATTGACCATATATGCTTAATTTAGGCATATGATTTTACTGAGTATGAAGTTTGGAATACAAAACTATAACCAAATATCTAGTTAATGGTGAAATAGAAATATGACTTTGGTTTATTATGTGAAAGCATCTAGTAAAAGATTGAGGTTTAGGTCTAATAGCCTTGTGTGACTTCCGTGACGGGAGGCAGGCTGATAAGGACGGGTCAAAGAGAAGAATATGTAGATTTTTAGATTAGTAATCTTCTGAAGGAGTATATATGTCATTTTAGGTAAATTCATATTAAAATAGAGAAGAAAAAAAAGATGACGGATTTTACTGGGCACAATATACAAGTTTACATCGATAATTGCATACCCCAAGAACAAATTTATGGAGTCAATATATTGGACCAAAGTGGACAATGCATGTCATGGATTAAGATAATCACAAATATGATATCAAAGCCTAGCGTTCACTTAATATGGTGATGGGATAAACCTTATTGAGGACGATGAGTTCCTATGAAGGATGTATGTGGTGCGGTGCCTATAACAGTGGGTGACAAATGAGAATGGATCAAAGAAAAAGACTATAATTTTTTAAACTCCCAAGTTTCTAAAAGAAGGGATGAATACAACAATTTAAGAAATTTCACATCGAAATGAAAATTTTAGAAGGCACAACTCAAGTTTTTATTTGATGCACACTAGTCTATGCTAGATAATAGCATAAGCAAAGAAAGACAAATTACATCTGAGCTAAAATGAATAATTTTTATTTAATTTACATCACGTAAATTCTATTTGGAAAAAATATTTTTTATCAATGATTTTTCCATAGATCGTATTTGAAGTTGAAATTTCAAATTAAGAGAAGAATAGATTCATCCACTAAACCACATCCGTTCATGATAAAACGGACAATATTGGGCATGAGCATGGATGGGACAAGATGGACCTAAAGATTAACAGTTGAAGCAAATTAAATATTACAACTTTTTTGGTAGGAACCCTTTTACAACTCATCGTGTGCAATAATTATTACCACATGTGCACATGATACGCAAACTCATTTTTATGACAATTTGTATTTACATATTCCTATAGTTACATTTTTTTTCTCTTTTTGGGTCCAATTTACACATTTAAATTATTATTAATAACGGTTTAATCCTCCCTCTTGTAACTTTTTTTCTTCTATATTTCCTTTCTTACCCAGGTATAATTATTTTTTAAAAACAATTCCTTAAAAAAGTTTTTTTTTTCTTTTTAGCTAGAGAAAGTAATTAGGATATTTTTGTGTGCTGCATTAAAGAATAACATATATTTACATACAATTCAGTCACTTAAAAATTAATTACGAGTATATTATTATAATAAATATTATAATCGATAACCTAATAAAAATGACAATTATTTTAGTTACCATGGAACCATTTAGTTTTTTTTTTTTTTTTTCAAATCATCAAGTGGTATAATATTTTAGGGTTTGGCTTGATCAACAATACCCCAGAAAGCAAACAGTAGGTTGCTTATTATATATCAAGTTCGAAACGTAAATAAGCCACAAAAAGATAAAAGTGACCAAAATAAGTCACTATTCTAGTAAGTAGCTAAAATAGACTTAGTGGAAGAAAAAATTTTGTTTTATGCAATATTCCAAACGTTTTCCGTTAGTTTCATAACGTGTATATTTTAATATATAACGGAAGTATTTCTTACACTTCGTAAAGTGTAAATTTTTCTTACACTTTGTAAAGTGGAAGTTTTTCTTACACTTTATAAAGTGGAAGAAAATATTTTGTTTTACAAAGAGGAATATTTTTCACGTTCTCTTTATGATGCTTTTGCAGTGTTTGTCATATAATTATATTGATTTGACATATCATTAAAACGGAAAAAATTATTACATTATGTATTTTTATTTTTTTTATTCTGAAAACTTCTCTAAGCTCTATTTAAGGACGTTCAAACATAGTACCTTCAACATATTTAGTCTTCTATTTTTCTTCATTTCAAACACAAAAAAAAATGTCTTCTAAATCAAAAGTTAGAGTTTTGATTTATTGGGATGGTGAAATTTTACATGACGAAAATATCGTTTATTATAATTGTCTTTTCAAACACAATGCTAAATATTTAATTAATGTCCGATATCATAAATTTCTTTCATCAATTTATAAAAGAATGGGTATAATTGATTATAATTTGATTATAGTCGAAAAATACCCTACTTTATTTTTGTCACAAGGACAAGTAAATTTTGGAGAGTGGATTATCTATAGTGACAAATCGTTGACCGACTTTTTGAGGGTTCCAAATGACTACATAGATCAAATCAAGTTAACACTTATCATATATAATGTAATAATTTTATCCTTAAATAGAGCTTGGAGTAGTTTTCAGAATAAAAAAATAAAAATACAAAATGTAATAATTTTTTTCGTTTTTATGATATGTCAAATCAATATAATTGTATGACAAACACTGCAAAAGCTTCATAAAAAGATACAATTTAATATAAAACATGAAAAATATTCCTCTCTGTAAAAACAAATTTTTTCTTCCACTTTATAAAGTGTAAGAAAAACTTCCATTTTACAAAGTGTAAGAAAAACTTACAGAAATAGTTCCGTTATTTATTAAAATATACTCGTTATGAGACTAACGGAAAACGTTTGAAATATTTCATAAAACGAAAATTTTTCTTCCACTAAATCTATTTTAGTTACTTACTAAAATAGTGGCTTATTTTGGTCATTTTTATCTTTTTGTGGATTATTTAGGTTCCGGACGCTTATATATCTTGGTAATTTATGTACAAAATTATTTAAATTTATTTTATTTCAAATATTTAATAATTCTAATGGTCTTTCGATTTTACATATGTACAACTTATGAATACTTAAAAGAGTAAAGACATAAAAACACAATCAAAGTTGTTCCGTATTTGCATAAAGATACCTTAACTTTTCAAGTGTCCTATCACCCCACAAAACTATTTAATATCGTTGTAAATGGGCCATTTTGACCCATTCCCTCGTCTATGTAGTGGCACGTGTTGCTCACTCCCTGTGATAGAATTCAATCCGACCCGACCCGACCCGACCCTATTCTTTGAAGAAAAGTCGTCTTCTCCTTTTCTTTTCTTATTTCTCAACTTTCCATAAAATCTGAAGAAATAGAAAAGTTTTCTCGCCGTGTTGGTGTTGATAATCTCATTGTTGATGTGTCTTAGTGAAGATTTTTGGAGGGATAAAATTGAAGGTTTAACAAATTAGGGTAGATCATATGATAAATATCTTCTTTTTTTCGATTATTATGATTTTAGGGATTATTATAGTGTAAAAGTATTGAAATCGACCTACTATAGTTGCCATTGTTAGGATTTTATAGTTTTTCGTTGTGTTTATGAGTAATTGCTACTGTAGGGCTATGGAAAAAAACATGAAATCGAAAAATTAGGGCTATCAATGGCTATTTTGGGTTTAAATTCGGGGAAGATGATATAAAGTGATTAAATAATTAATAATAAAGAAAGAAAATGACATGTGACACTTTTAAACTGGTCCATAATAGTGAAAATGCTGCATGACGCGCCTCATGTGCGTGGTAACAACCCAGATGAGGAAATGGGTCAAAATGGCCCATTTTAAATAGTTTTGTGGGGTGATAGGTCACTTTGAAAGTTAAGGTGTCTTTATGCAAATACGAGATAACTTTAATGGGGTCTTTATGTCTTTTCTCATACTTAAAATGGTATGTTCATTTTTGTTGAATACCATTCCCAAAATTAAATTTGAACTCTATTAGTTCCTCCTAATTAGTCACCATCTCCTCGCGCTATAATATTGTTTCTATGTTCATTGCTATACATCCTTAATTTAAAAATATATGTTGCTATAGTATCGTTTCTATGTTCATCGCTATACACACAATATAGTATAAGTTGCACAGCAAATTTAGAATTCGAATGTTATGAGTTTGAGTATCGAATTCTATCACATCCTATTTGATTACTGCATTCAAAATCTACAATATTTATTTAATGAATTTTTTAATAAATATATAAATTTTAAATCAAAATTACTGAATACGGAAGAACGTACCCTATTACACTAGGTCCACCCCTGATGTTGTACCATTTGTCCATAGGTAATTTTCATTTTTTTCTCCAAAAATTTATTCTAAGAAATAATTTGGACATACAAATTGTCAAGAAAAAATTCGAAATTCAATTGGAATTTTCCGAAATTCGAAAAACTCCAAAAATCTATTTTCATAATTCACTCTCTTTCACCAAAAAAGTTCAAAAAATAATTCCATATTTCTATTCATATCTAAATACGACTCTAGTTTTTAAATATCATTTTTAATACAAATTTCATAATTTTTATGTCTAAACGTCGTCCCAGTGAATACACACAATACTTAAAAACACATGTAAATCTAGTCTGGTTATAACAATTTGTCATCAGCATTGCATTTGACTCCTTTTTATTAATTAAGTGGACAGTCAGTCAGTGATTCCAGTTATAGTGTTCCTTGCAAGTGGGATTCAAAGAATAAATTGTCAACTCTGTCATTTAGTATTATTTAATTTGTTGGGAAAGGAATATAATGAATATATATATATATATATATATATAACACATAAGTAATAATTGAACTATTTTTGATTAGCTATATCATATCATTGAATGTAAGTGCATGAATTTACCCAAAAAACATGTATACAGAAGCAGCCAGGAAATGTGTCTCTTCCATAAGAAGCTTTACATGTTTCGTGCGAATTTAGTAGCTTTTATATTAACTTTGTATACATACTAACAAATTCATTAAATATTATTCTTGTTATATATTTTTATGCAATACAATTTAAATTTTAAAAGTCAATTTTGCAAAATATAATTTTGATTGTGAAATTGGATATAAAATTTGTAAGTATTTTGAAATGAAATTTACATATCTAAAAAACTATATAAAAGGTTAAGTTATAATAATTAATAATTGAAACTATTTAAAACGCATATGAAAAGATTGTGTTTAAGGAAAAAAATCACTGATTCGCAAAATCAAAAGGTATATATATATATATATATATATATATATATATATATATGACATAAATTGCACGAATAGATTATAAATATTTGATTTATTATTGTATAACATCTTAAGATTATTACAAGAATTTTAAAATTCAAATTCTGAGCCGTCACTAATTTTTTATTTTGAGTAAGGAAGCAATCTTTGCTTATTTTCTGTTTTAAAACACTCCCCTCCAAACAGTAACCAATAAACTACTAAAAATTTATTATAATTTTTTTAAAAAAAACCTGCATGCATAGAAGGAGCATTTCCAAGATAATATTTGAGTCTTATCCATAGGTATAATATAATATAAATTAATTGTTATGATGTAGGAATTTTGATCAAGTGCATATTAATAGTAACAATAAAAAAGGATTAAATTATTAGTTGAACTTAACACTCCTAGATTTTGTTCACATACCACCATGGATTTCTTTAGTTCTAGTTTATAATTTTCACTAAATTAGAATGAAAATAAGCAAAGTTTAGTACTTATCCACAACATCAACTAATTAATTAAACAAACTAATAAAAACCCATTAATTATAAGTATAGAGGCACATGGATTGGTCTTTCTTTAGTGCTTGGACAACTATAATGATAAAGATAAAAGAAATTAAAGTGCAAGAAGGGAATATTGAATATTTAATATTAAAAAACACAAACATGAACATTCATTGTTTCTAGTCACAAAATTTGAAGCACAAACAAGAAAAAGAAGACACATACTCCTATAAATCTTCAATGTTAATTAAACAAGCACTTGTTCTTTTTTAACACTAACTAAAAGATAGAGTAAATTATTGGAGAAAAAGGAAATAAACCATATTTTATTTCAACCATAATGAAAGCTACAAGAGAAAATGTTTATATACTTAGAAAAAGTAATATAGTTTTTCTCCATCCTATAACTATATATACTTCTTCCAAAAAACATTTTCCTACAAAACACAAACATTATAAACTCTACGTATAAAATCAAACATTGATAGAAACTTAATTACCTTAATACATATGATCTCTTGATCCTAATATACCCTTCTTTTATTCATCAAATTTCACCTTCTTCTTTTTTTGAGAAATCTCAATAAGGTGGTCTAGGATTTGCCCAAGCATATGCATCATGATTCAATTGTCCACCATTTGGTAATAAATTTGGTGTAAAATTATAAATAGGTAATGATGATGGATCAGGCAATTCATGTTGTTGATGTTGTTGTTGTGGCCTTCCATCACTTGAACCTAGGGTTGGAGGCGAATTTTCAGCCGGTACTTGTGATTGGCTGGGGCGATCGCCTCCAACCTCTTCCTCTTCTTCTACTAGTGGCAACCTTTCATAGGTTGCATTAGAAAAAGTGGCAGCTATAATCATTACTGGGCCCGCAGCAATTAACGGCCCAACAATACTACCACCAACCACTTGTCCTTGGCCACCGGCCAAATAGACAGTTAACCCGGTCGAGCCAGGAGGGGCTGGACCGGGTAAAAATGCTCCGGTCAATGATAAAATCTCGAATCTTCCTTGTAGAACAATAGCACCTGGAGATGATGGTTGTCTTAGGGTTACATTTGCAACCGAGCCATTCCCACTAAGTACACAAACGCCACGTTGGCGCCTCCTCGCAAATTGTGCAATACAATCTGCAACATCTGTCCCTCCTGCCACCTCCATGACGTGGCTCCGGAGGGCATTAGGGCTATCCCGGGTCACAAAAATTGGTGGTTTGGGCTTGTTCTTGGATCCTGGTGGACGACCTCTAGGTCTTCTATTACCAACCTCAACCGCACCTTCTTTAGGCTCATGATCACCATTTTCTCTATCATTATCTTCTTGATTTTCACCACTACTCCCACTCGAAACCTGCTTCGTTAGAAGCATAGGTGGGCAAGATCCTGACTCAAGCCCGGATATGCCCACCTGACCACCCCACCAATTAGCCATAATTGCAAAATATTACCTCAAACTCAAAAATATTGCTTATTTTTTAACCTAAATAAGTTGAACCTATCTTGAAGAATCTCTACTGATAAAATTAGGGTTATATATGGAAAGCTAGAATTAGCAAAATTTATTTTTATTTTTTATTTTTTTAAAAAAAGAACAAAAGTGAAGATCTAAATTAAGGAACAAATGCAAATTAAAGAAAAACAGAAACTCTGGACAGAATCAAACCCAAAGGGAGAACCAAAAAAAAGAGAGAATAAAGCACATATAGAGATTGAAAAAACTAATACTAACAAAGTTTATATTACATAGTATATTATATATCTTTATTTATTTTTTTTGGTTTTAGAAGAAAAAAAATACCATTACAAAAAGTCTAAAGGAGAGAATTATGAGAAGGGAGTAAGTAAGAAATGATTTAGAGAGTTGATGGGTTTTTTTCTTTATAGAAGTTTCTCATCAAGTAGTGGTGTTTTTTTCAAAAAAATAAATAAATAAATGTATATATATTTGTATATAAAAATTAGGGTTTCTTGAAGTCTCTTTCCATAGAGTCCAAAATTGTGGGGTCGCATGCGCGTGGGCAGGTGGCATTGTGGGAAGCACGTCGCTATCTCTTGCCCCCACCGTTATTCACACTCGGTAAAAACTTATCTGCATTGAATCGTATTAATTTATCGTAATAATATATCGTGAAATTTCATGAATGAATTTATTGAGAATAAAGTATATATTAGTATTATTTCGTGAAGATTTATGTTAGTCGCGCCATGATCGAGTTTATGCTAAATAAATACATGTGTAAAATGTATTTAATATATATATCACCCGTTTATAGTTTTCATATGCTATTTATTTTATTAATTCATTTAGTCATAGATTAACATGATTTGGTAAAAGCATCAATACATACTATTAAAAATATTGGTGTTTTCACGTGAATAAATGAGAAATTTATGCTATAAAAAATATTTCTTCTACCTATTTCAAACAAACTAGCTCAATGAAAAATTGGGAAAAAGATTCTCAAAGAAATACTGAGAATATGCATTGAACATTTTTTTCTTTTTTTCACTATTCAATCAAAATATTTATGTTTCTTTTTATTTAATAATTAAACGTCATCTTATATATATATATATATGCTAATACTTTAAAGAAATTTAATATCGCAAATCATGTCTGGCATGCTTACGAATAATTTATATTATTTTCATTATAAACTCATTTTTACAGAGATAGTTATCTACTGATATCGTTAAGATGACCTAAAATCTACAACAAATTAAAAGTTTACAATTTTGTATGTAAGTTTAAAAATTTTAACCTATATTTACTGATAATATAAAAATATTTACAGTATTCGTGTGTTTAATCTATTATAACAAGTAACTTGTCTTATTTAAGTATTAACTAATTTCACTTATTCTTTTATGAATAATTACTCTTAATTGTTTTCTAATGCCAACTGTGTACGGTTTAGTTAACGACTTTGTCTTTAGCCTATTCAATTATGGATATGTAATCATTGACGTTATTAATAATAATGTATTTTTTTTTAATTATTAATTGAACAATAGTATAATTTGTTTTGGTAGGTAGTATAAAATAATATATGGTTGAAAATAGTAAAAAAAGAAAAGAAGGCAAAATGCTCACATCAACATAATATAAAATGGTACCATTATAAAAACATATATATGTACTAGAGTTGTGAAATTTAATTGGTGGACTTTGCCATAATGGATAATATTTTTTTTTATATTTATTGGACAAATTAATTAAAGTAGCACGAGAGAAAAATCTACATAAAATAAACCTTGTTGTTTTCTTTAAGTTGTTAGATTTTCAATCTAAGTAGTGTTCCATTAATTTGGGACCTTCCAGGTGGTATTTGCTTCTATGTTCAAATCAAATCTTTAGTGTGTATATTAGCCATAATATAAGTGTTTACATGTCTAGTTAAACAACAATTAAGGTTTTGTCAAGTTGTTTTGTTACAAATTCTAACTATCACAATAAATTGATCATTAAATTTTGATAATTCAAACAGATTGTCATAAACGTTAAAAATATCAACAAAAGAAATCAAGTTGATTCGATATTCAATTTATTTTCCTTTATCAGATTTCGATAAATATCTTATTCTTCTCTACATATATCATCGCAAGAAATATAAATTTGTTAACGAAGAACACAAAAGGTATTAATCTTGACTTGACTTTAGTTAAGTTTTTCCAATGTGACATTAATTATCCACACGTGTACTAGCCTTCAAAATTGCCAGCACAATTGTGAAATTAATGCCAATGTTCATGTGACCTAAATAAAAATTAGTTGGAAGATATTTATTACATGTTCATGTGGCCTAAATAAAAATTAGTTGGAAGATATTTATTACGTATAAAAATATTTACAAAATACTTAATATTGAAGTATATACATTGCACATACGAGAGCGATTGTGAGGTGTTAAAATATACTGTTAATAAATGTATATTGCGACATATAATTAAAGTACGGAGTATATATTTTGGTTAGCTATAGTTACTGAATTAAAAAAATAATCTTTACAAAAATCAAGTACCTAAAATAAGTTGATCATATTTGATATAAATCTCGTATCTACACTTATGTATTATGCTGATACAGATATAACACGAATTTTAAAGAGTCTGCGCAACATATATATTAATGAAAAGATTCTCCTCCTGTTATATGCACCAATTGTGTTGTCTGTGTTGTGAACCAAGATAACTCTATAAGGCTATATGGGCTAGACGTGGTAGATAAGACTGATTCAGTTGATATTATTAGGTCGAGTAAAATGTTGGAGAGTTTTATATGGGATCCAGGCCCAATTAGCTATTGTTAAAAAGGTCTAGAGATTAGAAAGAACAGTTAGGCAAATTATGTCGAAGCTTTGGCCTTCAATTATCTTTCATCCCCTTTCTCTGTTCTAGTATCTCATCCCTTTCTAGTTACCTTCTTCTATGCTAATCTCTCCTTAGTTAACGTACTATTACTTTTTAGTGCATCTATGCTTGTAGTAACTTGTATTTAGCGATAACAATATATATCAATGTTTGTATAAGAAATCGGGTTTGTTTCATTGGTGCTTTCATCCAGAGGTCTTCAATAGAGGACCAGATATCTCGAACAATTGAAGATTCGTGGTCGAAGAATCTCGCTGAAATTCGTTCAATGTTACAGAAGTTGGTCGAAAAAGTTGCAACTGATAGATGCCAAAACAATGTTCCGATGAATGAGAAAAGAGATCTATCTCCGACATTATCGATTTCGTCATAAGTATGCTTCAATAAAATTTGGACGATTCAATGGTGATAATCCAAAGGCATGGATTTCCCAGGCTGAACACTACTTTGAATTCTATGAAATTGCAGAAAAGTATAAGTTATGTCTCGCCTCATTGTATCTCGATGGGGAAGCTTTGGAATGGTATCGATGGCTTTTCTGGAACAAACAATTAGCAGATTGGAAACACTTTACAGCGAAGGTAATAGTTCGATTTCAAAAACGGCATATAGAATCACAAAGATGTCACTTAGCCAATAGTCTGCAGGTATCTTTTGTGATTAACTGTAGTTTTGAGGATGTCTCGTCGGGATATGGTGACTTTGATGTACTTGAGTCAAGTATTGTATATGTTTCTCCGCAATGGAGTGATGTAACCAATTCACCTTTGTCGCAATGTAGTGACGAGCAATATGAAGGCAACAAGAAAACCCATGTGCCCAAGGTGTTTGATGACTTGTCTGAAAGATCCAAAGACGCAAATTTCGTTGATATATCCTGCAAGCTTAGTCAACATGAAGTTGAGAATACACACAAAGTGTGTAAGTTGACAATAAGAGATACTACTAACATATTTTTTCCTAATGATCTGATATATTTTGTCTCTCCTACTGTTGAGGCAACTGATTGTGAAAATGATGTTAAAAGTGAAAACAAGAATGATGAAGAAGAAATTGTTACCATCAGAGATGGAAAAATTTACCCTCAACATGGACTTGAGCTTGCTCAATGCTGGAAGAATATGTCTTCAATTCCTTCAACTTGCAGTTATCCTGTCACGATTCAGACTGTCGTGCTTGACACCCACACTAACCCTTCAGTGGGAGAACCACTGCTACAACTCAACTACACAACTTAACCAAATACTACGCATTTAAAAATACGGAAGCAGGTTTAAATGACTATAAAAATGGAGTTCCCATAAACTCCAAGGTTTTAACAAACAACTAACCAAACTAAATGTGGAAGAACAACCCTAGAACCTGAAAGTCATTGTACCAAAACTATACTAACAACAAGTCTAAGAACAAGGGGAATAACCCCGAAACTAAACAAACACCTTAAATAAATAGTGTGAGTTCGAAAAGAATGGACTTAAACAAAAGAGATCCATGGCAGCCTGAAAGAACTGGCTCACCTTTAAATCCAGTCATGATCAATAGTCACTTAGTTGAGGTATATCAATAACCACTTGAAGATACCCTGTACTCAACAAAGAACAAGCAAGTGCAGTATCAGTACACAACCACATTGTACTGGTAGGATCACGCGGCTATCCGAATAAGTGAAACACATACAAGTAACCACAATATTATAAAACAGGCAAATACCGAACATATACAATATTAGTCATCTTTTCAGGATCAATGTAGCATTCCACGTTCTCAATAATACACATTGGTTATCATTTTAGAACAACAAACACTCTTTCAATCTCAATCACCATTAGATATGAACGTAATCATCACAAGTAGATACACAACACAATTCAATGGTCCTCTCGTGGAACCCAATTCAATGGTCCTCTCATGGAACCCAAACCCAAAAATGTTAGTATACCAATTTGTGGTACCCGATCCAATGTTTATGCCGAAACGTAGCAATCAATCCCATATTTATGTCGGAACGTGGCAAGTGATCCCATATTTATGCCAGAACGTGGCAACCGATCTAAGTTAGTGTGTCGGAACGTAACACCTGATCCATTCAACAAACCACAATCACAATGTATATTTTCACAATCATACAACAAACGGTGATTCATGGCATATAATTATTCAATTATCCTCGTTTACGATTAGGGTGATCAATAATGCAACATTCTCATACATACATGCATTATAATGAGCAATTATAAACATATATCACACCAACATATAATGACAACCACCACCTACCTCAAATCCAAGTTTGAGTTCCCTAAGGAACTTGAATCTTCCCTTTCCGGATTCTTCCCGCTTGTTCATGGTCTAAAAACATACAATTAACTCAAAGATCAATAAACGAGGCCTAATTACCCGAATTATAATCAATATTATCAACCCTAGGCCAACCCAAGATCTCATTACCCAAATTAGGGATTTTTCCACCATCTAAATAGTTCCAAAAACCCTTCCACGACAAAAATCACCCAAGAAACCAAGTTCTACGGATCGAAAAATGGATTCGGGGAATGAAAACCTTACATTTAGCTTCAAGAATGGTGGAAAACTATCAAGAAAACCCCTGGGGTCATTCCTTAGCTCTCAAAGTCGAAAAGTGCAGAATAAAATAATTTTGGGGTTTATTTCCGACTTTAAGTCACGTCTGTCCCGCTACGGTAGGACCCATCTCGCTACGGCGGCATGCACAGAGACAGAATGTTGGAATTTGATTTCCAAGCCCCATTTCACAACACACCTTCAACCCTTGACATTCAAAAACTACCTGTTCACTCTAAGATCTTTTTCAGGAGTTCTACTCACTCGAATTCAATTCCGTAAAGTCCTACGGGTTCCTTAACGTCTTAGCTATCTATTCATATAATGAAAATCATAATTAAATCACCCAGTTGTTACTAGATTCCCTAGACTTTACTGACTCCGATTTCTTCCAAATCTGGACTAGGTTAGGAAATTCCAAGTTACTACCAAAAGTTTTCTGATGTAGATCAAAGTGACACTACTTCAAGGAGGCCTTTCACAAGGAGTCAAGCTAAGGATCTTCAAGCATTGCAAGCTTTATGGATGAAGATGGAACCTTTGGAAGACACCAACATGGAAGACTTGAAGATATTTAATATATTAAGTGCTCTACCATTTTAATTACCTTGTAATTAAAATGAAGGGCAATTGAGTCTTTCTTCACTATTTTAGGTTTTACTATAAATAGTAGATATTAGGGTTTCATAAATAGTTTTGGACATGTTATGCCTCTTGTGAGAGTTTGGAAGCCCTTTGTTAAACTTCAACATTTTGTCCTAGAATTTGCAAGTAAGATTATTACTTTCTTGAGGATTCTAATAGATTAGGTGCTTTTATTTCTCTATTAAGTGGTGTTTTTGGTTAGTTTCACCATTACATCTCTTAGTTGCTTGAATTTAATTGTGTCTATCTCTTTTATCTAGTTTTTTTATTTCTATTTTATTTTTATCTTCTTGTTTCACATCATTTTCTTTTATTTCTATTTTATTTTTATCTTCTTGTTTCACATCATTTTCTGACCCCAATTCTTTCTCCATTGGCTTTTCTCTAACGATGGAATCAGGTCGTTACATATCTCAACCTTATAACTAGAGGTATAACCAGCAGACTTGGCCATGATGTGATTCTCTAGATTTTGAATCTTTTTCCACCTGATCAATTTGGCTTAGAGTTTCCATTTGATCCTTGATCTAGTTTACTTACTATGTTCAATTTGAAATTTTGTTTTGCCTCGAGTGACTTAGATCATGATGAGTTTGTTATATCAAGTTTGAGAAATTCTTGCAGTTGTATATATACTGGGCAAGGAAGAAATTTCCATGGTTTCTTATTGTCCAAATCAGGAGAGAATGTTATAGAGGAGAAAAAAAATTAAAGGTGCCTCAAGAATTCGCTAAATGTTACTCCAAGCAGTCACCAATTATTCCGGTCAATAGAGTTGTTAAACTCTTGTTTGCTATGTTTGATCTAGTTTATAAATCAAGGGATGCGTCGTGCTATATTCACTTTAATCCTGAACAATATCTTGATTGTGGTGCCTTTCCTTTTGATAGTATGGTAAATCATTTTGTCTCTCTTTGTGTACAAACTTTTCAACATCGGCTGCCAAGATCACCTCCAAAACCACATTTCTCAACATTACTATTGGATTTCCTCACCCAAGTTGAGCAATCTGTTGAAATAGCACAGGAATTCGACTCTAATAGGCTTGTCATAATCGGTGAGGTTGATTACAAAACAAATGCTCGTCTATATGTTGCAAACTTAAGTAGTAAAATGCAGCCCGCAGCTGCTGCACTTGCTGCAATATAACATGAGTGGAAGGTATTAAAGTTAAGAAATAGATTTAAAACTTCAAGTTGTGCACCAAACTGGTTATACGTTCTATGGTGTCATTGATATGTTCAATTTGGTTGTGCGCCATAGATATTACATCATGGCTTAGCTGCAACGGAGAGACCTTGTGGAGGTAGATCTTCCAAAACTGTTCGTCGGTACTTAAAGGTGGACAATTTTAACTTTGATGGGTCGGAGCATGTTAATAAATATCACCTGCATCATATATCAATTGATAGAAAAAGAATTGATGTGCTTAGCTATATCAGTGAGTTTCTGCTGGTTAATATGTCAAATGTTCCTCGTATTGCTGCCAGTAATGTTTCTAAGATCGAAAAAATTATATATGGAAGTTTAAGTGATATCATTAGGTGCTTTACTCGTTTGCACATATATGAAATTATTACACATCTTTGGCATGTAATCTTGTGCAAAGTGATCAATGATCAGAAGGTAAGCAAGACTGATGAAGTCAATTTTGGAATCCTCCAAGCTGCCAACCAAATCTTGATACTGTTCATAAAGGTTTTCGCCGGTAATATCCAAGATATTTATAATACTCCAGATTATCCGATGAAGTTTACTGACATGAACTTTGAGGACAAGGTTCTTTTGCAGGGCGGGAGTATTGTTGTGAAATAAGATAACTCTATAAGGCTATATGGGCTAGACGTGGTTAATAAGACTGATTCAGTTGATATTATTAGGCCGAGTAAAATGTTGGAGAGTTTTATATAGGATCCAGGCCCAATTAGCTATTGTTAAAAAAGTCTAGAGATTAGAAAGAACGGTTATACAAATTATGTTGAAGCTTTGGCTTTCAGTTATTTCTCATCTCCTTTTTATGTTCTAGTATCTCAACCATTTCTAGTTACCTTTTTTTATGTTAATCTCTCCTTAGTTAGCGTATTAATACTTTTTAGTGCATATTCTAGTAGAAACTTGTATTTAGCGATAATAATATATACCAGTGTTTGTATTGGAAATCGAGTTTGTTTCATTATATGTGTTGTGAACGCAGATGGTCCCTGAACTGTTGTGCCTGGGGCTAAACTATGCAGAGGCCCAAGAATTAGACAGCCCAATACTAAATTGGCTTGGGATCCAGGTTGAATAGAGTTTATATGGTTGTCATCTGTGGTTTTGGAAAATTATATGTATTATGAAGAAACTGTTTTTTCCTCTCATCTTCTTTCTAGAGTCTTAACTTCTCATTCCCGTTCTTATCTCTATCTTTAGTTACTTGTTATTACAGTACTTCTTTTTGTAATTCAAGTGTTGTTATTATACTTTGGTTATCAATGAATACAATGTTTATGTATTTGTATTGAGATTTCGAATTTGTTTCATCGGTGCTTTCATCCAGAGGTCTTCAATGGAGGACCAAATATATCAAACAATGAAAGATTCAATTAAGGTCATGACGGATACTTTGTCAAAGGATCTCACTGATATTCATTCAATGTTACGCGAGTTGGTTGGAACCCTTACTATGAGTAAACCTGGAACTGTGGAATTTCAACAATTTTTTTATGAGAATCCAGAGTTATGGATTTCTCAGGCTGAATGCTACTTTAATTTTTATGAGATTACATAAAACCATAAGTTAGATCGATGGATAGCTTTACAGTGGTATCAATGGCTTTTCTAGAACAAACAGTTGGCGGATTGGAAATATTTTACTGAGAAATGTTGATTCATTTTCATAAATGCCATCTCGAATCGCCAAAAGAAAGCTTGTCAAATCTTCAGGAGTGGAGCAATATAACCAATTCATCTATGCTTCAAAACTATGAGGAGAAATCTGAACACAAAAGAAAAATGGATACGCACAAGGTGTTTAACGAAAAGTTGTCTGGTTACTTTCCCACATTATTTGATGAGACGTAATTAGACACTCCAATTGAAATGGTTAGTGAAGAGGTTACAAATATTAAAAGTATTGTAGTCCAATTGTTCAATAAACATCCCCAAAGAGAATTGTCAGAGAGGTACGTCAATGTAATTGATCTTGATCGTGGCTCTAATGAACAACACACTCATGAAATTGAGACCTTGGAAGGTGCGATTTCTGCTGACGAAATAATACCTTATGCAGAATGTGGCAACTCTTATGGGGGAGAAGAACACGATGAAGGTAATTTACTGTTAAACGTTGGCGCGACTACCTTCGTTGTCCATGTTCAAGGAATTGCATCAAATCTCACTTATGGGGGAGAAGAACACGATGAAGGTAATCTATTGTTGAACCTTAGTGCGACTACATCGTTGTTCATGTTCAGAAAATTGCATTAAAATAAGGAAGAATTGTTTACTTGTGAAGCTGTATGATTGGGAGCATGTAGGTGGTGTTAAAATGAATGTTACAAGCAGTGGTAATGTGATAACTCCTTGTGCGACTTACAAGCTATTGTGGAACCTTATATTGAGGTTTTCTCTTTATGGCCTTCATACTCACCTTGAAGAACAATACATGCATGATTTCTCAATTGAGATATGTTGGGTGTGGAATGACATGGTGCTACTCTAGATATGCTTATATAATTACTGTCATGTGTTGGCCGATGGGCATCAGTTATTCCAAAGATGAGTTCACTTGCTACATGTACAAGGAATGCATGCAATAATTTAATGATGCTTTGTTTTGGATGGAAATTTCTAATTCAACCATAATAAAGTGGCATCAACAGAGTAATAGTTTGGCTTTATCTACTATTAATAAAGAAGGATGGAAGAGAAAGGTGGAAACAAATCTCTTAAAACTTGAACATGGGCTGCAGTATCTCAACTTAATAGAAGAGTCTAAGTTTGAAGATGAAAATGCCTATTATGTGATCATTGCAAATAGGCTTGGTCGATCAAGTTTGGTGCAAATTCACATATATCAATATTGCTCTTATTGGTGGAAGATGGTGATTCCCATTGCTATATTATCATGACTGAAAATAGATGCGAAGAAGTTTCTAAGAATTGCTTACTTGCTATTAACAATATTGAGCAGATACCACTACAATTTATTCTTTACTCGAACCTTGAGGACAAGGTTCTTTTTGAGGCGTGGAGTATTGTTGTAAAAGTGGATGGTCCCTGAACTGTTGGGACTGGGGCTAAACTACGCAGAGGCCAAGAATTAGACATCCCAATACTAAATTGGCTTGGGATCCAGGTTGAATAGAGTTTATATGGTTGTCATCTGCGGTTTTGGAAAATTATGCGTATTATGAAATTGTCTTTTCCTCTCATCTTCTTTCTAGAGTCTTAACTTCTCATCCACATTCTTATCTCTATCTTTAGTTATTTGTTATTACAGTACTTCTCTTTATAATTCAAGGGTTGTTATTATAATTTGGTTATTAATGAATATAATGTTTATGTATTTATATTGAGAATTCGGGTTTGTTTCAGTCTGATTGATGATTTTTAACACAAAAAATACGTTTCTCATGATGTGTGAAAAAAAAATAGTATGGTGTCAAATTGATACTGTCAAATGCACATGAAAGAAAAACGTGGCATTTTATTAATAGCTCAATATTTCACAAATTTATTGATTTGTTACTTTTTTTAATTCCTAATATGAAACATTATGAATTGAATAATAAAGATAAAATAGATATCGACCTTACCTTACTAAAACATAAGATAAGATAACATTGTTTTTAAAAAGTCATATAGTTTAATCTTTTGTTATGAGTGAGTTCATTGCTTATATGGTTACTTGATTATAATAATTATATAAAAAAGTTTCTTATTATTATTTTGACGGGGAGACTATATTCTTCAAAGTTGAGTTATTTATCCCCACCCACCCCAACAATAAAAAAAAAAGTAAGAAAAAAAATTGAATAGGTAAAACCTACAGAGTAAAGGCACTTTTAACGTTTAATTTTCAAAGTTTAAAATGACAAGATTAACATACTTAAATGTCGTGGAAATACGTACCAACCTAACATTTATCACTTTGCCAAAAATTGACATTTCAATATGATTTATATATAGGACTCATTTGTTTACATTAACAGTAGTATATTTAAATCTGAATGTATATTTAGATGATTAAAATGTTAGATTGTATATTTGAATTCTAAATGATTAACACCATTTACTTTTTAATATTTGAATGTGCATGATTATTATTTTTTAAACATAATAAATATATCATTCAAATAAATTTAAATTTAATATAATAAAATTATTTTTTATTAAAAAACTAATATTTATTTTGATTAGTGATGTTGGAGATGGTTTGTAGTGGTGCTACTAGCTATCAATAGTGATGATGATTTGTGACAGTGGAGGTGGTTAGTGTTGTAGTGATTATGATTGACACGATAATGGTGATTATGATGGTAGAGGCGGATGGTAATAGGATTGACCGCAATAGTAGTAATGGTTGATAGTGATGATAAAGATAGCGTGGCAAGGGTGTCATCAGAGTAGTATTCTTATCCATCCTATCAAACGAGCCTTTTTAGACTTGTGGCTTGTTCAATAAGGTATCATAAATTAGGATACCAATTAGAAGTCAATTCGAATAGTGAACAATTCAATTTCGTGACGATTAGTAACCAAACCAAATGAAAGCTACTTTTAGAGGAAATTTTCAATGCACGAGACAAGATTAGTTTTAAGTGTTCATACAATGAGTCAAACATTCAAAATCATGTTGTAACTAAACAAATATTATTTCCCTTACAATTATTGTTCAATGAAGCCGGCACAAAGACATTGGTAATACTAACTGATTTTCAACATTTTTCAGTAAAAAAAACTGTAGTTGTCATCAGCATAACATTGAAATATATGCTTACTATACACGTCTATAAACCAAAAAAATAAAAACAATTCTTTTGTCAAGTTTTTACCACATTGCTTTCTGTATGATTTTTCAAACATATGACTAAAGATCTCTTCCGTTTCAACGCGAACATGATATCATTCTGTCTTTGATGACTTGACACAACATGGTGCCACCTTTTACCGATAAGAATGGAGAAGATAAGATTCCAGTTCTAACTTCTATGTGTTGTGTTTTGTGGTGTGGCCAACCAATTTTAGTGATCCTGCCCCTCATCCATACATGAAATACATGAGAAACCTGCAAGAAAAAAAGCAAATGGAGATTAAGAACCCTTCTATGTTTCATCTCCGTCTCTTCGGTTTACTGATTTATGTTTCCAGGAAACAATGAAATGATTCTTAAGGAAACAATGAACTAATTATGTAATAGCCAGATTGAGTGCCACAGACCTAGTTCACACAAAATGGCCATACCAAGAACGAATTTCCACCATTTATAAAATTCCTGCACAAGGCAGTTACAGCAGTTACACCGGCAGTTACATTGGCGGTTGCATCTGACATGTGTCTAACACTTGTCCTTACAGAATTCAAACTAAGTTCCAGCACTAATTATTCTAAGAGATAGAATATATTTCGAATTCAAATCTACCACACCTCAATCCCAAAACTAGTTGAGATCAGCTATATGAATCCTCATTATCCATGTCGCTCCATTTAAACTAGTCTCAAGATACTCCATTTTGTTCAATTTCTCGCTAAGTCTGCAAAATGACTTACTTCCTTGTAACTTTTAGGTTTCCTTACTGCTTAAACAAATTCATTAACTATATTTCCATACCTATGACAACGTAGGACTGACCGACCAATCTCAAGGGGCCTTCTTTCATCTTACATTGTACGCATGCTGCGTGAACCTTCTGCTTCTGCTGAATGTGATCGTGTATAATCTTATTTTACCACACATACATCTTAACATACCCATTTTTTATTTTCCAACACTCATCTTGTGTATGTGGTTGACATTACGAGCTCAACATTCGCTCATTTATAGCATTGTTAGTCCTACAACTGTTTTATAGAACTGAGGTTTCACTTTGATAGGTTTCCTCTTATCAATAACACTCCAATGATACTTCTTGCAGCTATCTTATTTAATTCTATGTTAAATCTTCATCTATCGTAACGTTACCTAGATAATTTCTTTATAAGTAGAGATAAAACACCTGAGTGTAGATATTAGGCATCAAATTCCTGGTCTAATCTCATCTTAACTTCACTTTTCTGATACTAGCTAAAACCTGCAGTATATATATTCATCTTACCTTCTGTATAAATATCTCTCTTACTCCAACGTATCCTAAAATCAATTTTCTTCAAAGCATTTTTCCATAACCAAAGTTTTTTACAAACATTCTCGTTAGTTTATCAATTCATACAATATGGTCAGCGCATATCATGCATGCATCATGGATGAAAAATGGTTATACCCAGCTCTAATACATTGATTTAAATAGGTCTAATTTTTAGCATAGGCTCATAGATAGCCATCAATTGCCTCAATGATATCATCATGTCAGTAACTTCATTTGGCTTGTTGTAACCAATAGTCTCACTCTCATTAGCAATTTTGCAACAAAAAGTTAGTACCAAAAGAGAAAAAGTAACAGTGCAAGTTTACGTGGTTTCTCACTGTAGGGATATATAGTTAATACCAAAAGAGAAAAGGTAACAGTGCAAGTTTACGTATTTTCTCACTGCAGGTATATATATATATATATAAAAGCAAGTCTTTGCATTCAGTATCTCGTATAAAAAATGTGAACTGTAGAATCCAAGTAGAGATGCTCACCTAAATATGTAGTATATTAGGAAAAAGGAAAGTACGAAGTATCCAGCAAGTTTGCACACTTTCTGATTCGATTTCTTCTCAAACGCCTAAGAAAGTAAATGGACTGTTAGACTAGCATCTGATAAAAGGAAATTACGGGAAAACATAGCATATCCTATAAGTATGTCAGACACAATCCCAAACACACACGACATAACAACAATATATATCACGTGTGCTTACCATCTTGAACCGATCCATAGTTCCTGACATGATTCCCCTAGATGAATCCATCTCATTCCCCTAATGGAAATAATCCAAAAAAGAAAAAGTTAACAAATAGTGTACAAAAAAGATTCAAATAATAGCTGCATTACCGAAAAAGTTAACCAGTAGTGTACAAAAAAAGATTCACAAAATTAGCCGGCTTACCATTCGGTCTAGCATCTTGTTGTGGGTCTCCACCTCCTCATGTATGTCACCTGTTAACTGGCAAATATATTATCAATGCCTCGAAGAACATTTAAAATTACATAGCAGATATGCTGGAACTCCAAAACTAATATCATTAGTGCTTAAGAATATTACACGTGATATGACAACAGAAAGAACAGCTTTCATTTATAAAGCTCTGAGCATCATGTCATAACTTTTTTATGCACATATGCAACTTCAGGAGGAAAAAGTTTTACAAAAATGTAGCTTTCTCAGTGAAAGTAGCACCAGAAATTTGAGCATGAATGATTAGCCTCCAGAGGGTCCATAACACTGAGCACACATTGTTTCTCCAACTTCCTGATTTTCAGTTTCACTTGTATTTTTGGTGCAAGGAGAAAATACCATGTTGTATTGATCGTTGGTAAAACTTGGTGGAAGATAATGTATGACTCATGCAGAGTCACAAGCACATTTTGAACTTAATTTTTGTCACTTGGTGTTTATTAATGAAACTTTTTGACTAGTCAAGAAAAAAACAGTAGCATCAGACAATGTGGTCCATAAGATAGCAATGAAACCTACCATGGACAGAAGCATGATGTTGCAGTTCAATGACAAACTGTTAGTGAAATTGTCATCATGTTGCAGTAATACGTCAACCATCTGGGACCATCCTTTGCTGACACCTCACATAAGGACTGAGTGACAGCACTTAAAGGTGAACAGAATTTTTCTCCTTAGTCAATGATATTATAAGTTTGTAATTAACAAAAATTCTAGGCACGACCACTTTGGTCAAGTAGATCAAAGATAAGATGATATGTATATAGGCCATATTGCTCTTCAAAAGTTCTAGCTCTTTTTCTTTTTTCCACAACAATAATGTTCACCTTAAAGAGTTGTAGTGATAAATAATACACAACTGTTACTCTGCAGGTCCAATGACATCTAACTCAAAGAGTTGTAGTCATAAATAATGCTCCTGAAAGTCATCGCTTCATTACTTAAAGCGAAGAAGCGAGTGTTAGCGCTTCAAGTGTGAATTCACCACTTCATTGAAGTGTGTGTTTCAACAACGATGCGCAAAGTAACATCAAGGGGAAGTGGCCAGTTCTTTAGATCTCACTTTGAAGGAGTTGAACCAATATTGACATATTGAATACTGAATTTGTCACTACCTCCATCCCAATTTATGTGGTGATGTTTAATTGGGCACGGTGTTTGATAAAAAAGAAAAGACTTTTGAAACTTGTGATTTTTATGTGATGGAGGGAGTATTTTAATTGCAATATATACTGCTAAATTCATATATGTTTGGTATTTTCTAATGTTGTGAATTGTGTGCTTCATTTCAAAGAATTGTGTGGTTCAGTTCAAGTGTTTCACCTAAACCATAAAGAACCTTGTTTTTGCACTTTACGCCTTTAAAAATAAAAGTTGATAAACTTAGTTAGTGCACCAGCACCAAGGATCATGTACAACATAACTAGGTGGGCATTTGGTTTGAGGGATTACGAAAGTAGTCAATATAAAATCCTGCAGAGAATAATACAGTGTTTGATTGGAGGGATCAGGATATATATAAAAATAACCCACACAATACTAAAGCAACATTTGGTCAGGGTATAAAATAATGTCCGTATTAAGTGGTGCACAAATTTGTGCATTACTTATAAGAGTATCAAAGAAAAAAATATTCTTAAAGTAAGCAATTGCTGCATAATATTCCTTGTATTACTATTCATCGCATAACAATACCTACATTATTATTTACCACATAACGACCTCTTTATTATTATGCGTCATACAATCAATCCTTGCATTATAAGAAAGAATTTGTTTGCATTATTAATTTACAATCCACAATAACTAATATGTGAACCAAACTCAAAAGTATTAACTTTTCGTGGTTTTTGAAAATTCTGCTTAATTTCAAAGATAATGAAGCTTGGGCAGAAACCACAGCTACTCAATGGAGCATATGCTCTAAAACAAAGAGAGGAGGTAATATAGAAAATGGGCGGAAAGAAGATAAATAAAATATTGCAAAACTTACTTTCTTTAAAAAGCTGACTCTGTCTTGTAAGCTATCCACAGCTTTGTCATTGTCTCGTTCATCAAGATCACGGGGATAGGAAGATGAAGCCCTTATACCACCTTCCTCAATACTATCATAGTTATCAAAGAGAGCAGCTCTATGGGCCCGATGATCCCTGTGGACCAAGAAGTTCAAATGCAATTTCTAAGGCCATGAAACAAGAATAACAGAGACTTCTGGATATTATGTGTTTGCAGGCAGTAAAGTAATTACATCTATTTATTTGCTATGTATCTCATTGTACAAGAGACACCCTGCAAAAAGAGCATTCACTTGGCACATAAAAAATGAGATCATGATAACTGAAATGCAATTTTTTCATGTCTTCTATCTTCTAACCCCAGTCTAAGCTTCATTATATGTCACAATACACCCTCCAGATATCCAAATTATTTCTCAAAGTTACGCATTATGAAATCAATCTCAGTGCATTTACGCTGGCATCTTAATGCATCATATTGTCACAATCATGAATTATTCTTCCCAGGTATTTAGCCAACATCTCAACATTGGTAGGCTGGTCGTAAGCATCTATTACAATATTGCTAATTGATTTCCTCCTTCAGACTAGACAAGTTCCTGTTTCAACACTCTTTGAAAGAAGTAATTCAGCTACTCTCAAGTATGTTCACACCAAGCTGTTCAACTAACTTCCATAGCAATGATTTAACATGAACCAAGAAAGAACAGGGGCATCTGCCTGTCTTTTAAGAAGCAGCAAATCGAAACCACAACAACTATGTCAAACTGCAAAAGGTCAGATGAATGTGCCACTAAAATAGACAATCCCTCCATCCCAAGGTTCCTCCTTTCCTTCTTTGATGTCTGAACATTGTTGCTTTTTCCACAGATAGAACTTTTCATTCCAAACTACCCATAACTTTAAGGTAAAGGGCATAATTCTTGAAAGCCTTTTATATATAAGGGCAATTGTGGACTCGACATGTAAACTTCCACTTCTTAATTTTGTGAAAGATTTAAAAGTGCCACTACTTATGATCTATGGAAGATACTATGAGCTGAGTGCAAATTCCACGTAAATCTTTGAATTTAAGAAAAAAATATGATATGACATTCACACTGACACCTGGCAGAAGGCTTGTGTCTCATGGTAACTGCGTCAGCAGAGGCGCCATATTATGACACATTTTTCTAGTCTCAGCAAAAACTCATCTTTCTTTAGTTGAAACCAAGGAATACCTTACCATTGATATAACATGCAGACAGAACAAACAATTTCCCTAAAGTTTCTCAGATCTAATAAACTCCCAGTATGTATTTTGCTTAGTTATCCAACGGAGAAATAGATGATACAGAAATATTCACTAGTTCCATGATTTATAGAACTGGTAATCAAGCAGTCCTGGAAACGAAAGTTTATCACGGGAAGTGAGATCAAGTTTAAGTCACTTAGGAGATGAACCCAACAGATGATCTGATCCGGAATACTTGTTTGACAACTATTTTGGAAATAGTGGTATCATTAAAGCTACAAATCTCAAGACGAAAGAAACCCCTTCTCTGATAACTTGTTATTCAAAACTTCCTTTCAACACAGTAGAAATACAGGAACTAACTGCTGTTTCATTTCACAAATGTTGAAGTACCAATTCAGAGAACAAATTTTAGCATTTCTTGTTGATTAGAAAAGCAACTCCAAATTGCAGACAGAAAAATGGCATCCAAAATCACACTCTCAAGTTTAGAGCATTGGTTCAAAAAAACTTATCAACATAGCATAAACCTCAAAGTGGAGAGTTCAGCTTACTTAACATATTTAACCTGTCCAGTATTTGAATCTAACATTCAGATATATTTTAACAACCCATCCATCCTATGTCAACTTTTATATTAAATCCTCTCTGGTGATTATTGCTGCTATTAATAATCTTGACCGAGTTATGTGAAAACCTTCATATTATCATTTCACCAAGTCAAGCACAATTAGAAAGGGAGCCAGAAATGCACCATCTATTTCTTTAACCTGAAATGGACCGATAAACATTCTATTCTTTCTTCAAGTTTAGTGGTTACGATATCATTGGGCGATCTTACGTGCAAACTAACTCTCCTTGGACAAGGGACTTCAAATCTTCACGGCATAGCCCCAACAATCGAACTGATCAAATTTGTTTGTCGTATTGAGATTCTTTTTTCATTTTTAATGTCAATTAACTTAAATGGAGAGTTATAACATCACTGTATTTGCTAAACCAATAATCCCAATAGCATTTGGGAATGTTAATGTCATGAGATAACCCAGTAATTTCCTACACAATTTTGAACTAACCACGTCCTTGAAAGGGGAAAAGAAAGAAGAACACAAACTACTCTTTCTATCTCATTTTATATGACAGAGGCACTATTTGGGGAGTCTTAACATTCTTTTTAATCAGTGTTGTCCGCTTAAGCCCTGAAGCAACGCACAAAACATGTTGAGCGGTTCACCTCATCATCAAGGCTCTAGGACATACTTTTCCTTACCGATGAGCATAAATCCGAAGACGATACACTAAACAATTGATATTTCACTTTTATCTTAGTTATTTTTTTTTTCAATTTCTTTGTCTATATATTTGTTATTCATGCTTATGATTATTAAATCTTGGAGTACACATACACATTTGTATTTTTTTTCTCCATTTGTGCCTTTCTTCAATAAAGCTAACCTTTATTTGTGCTTAAAGCTCCAAAAGAACTTGTCTTTGTAAATTTTATTTCAACTTAACTAAATAGTACATCACTATCACATTCACCAAAAATATTAGATACCTTGACTCTATTCATCATTATTTTCCGCAATTACAATTGCACGACAATGCAGAAATACTCCAAATTGTGAATGCGTTTAACAGAGAATCGCAGAGACTGACTGACCTCCGATAACTCATTGCAGAAACCGCCGGTCACAGTTCTCGCCGGTGATCCGGTTGAAACTATGCATACACGACAATGGAAGATTCTAGAAGCCGGAAGTAGAAGTCTGTAATTGGAATCAGGAGTTGGACCAGCAATTGCAGATCTGGAAATTTTCAGAGGGAAAAATTGGTACTTTTTGAGTGATAAATACAAATCGAATTGGAAATGTTGGGAAAAGCGACTGAAATTTGAGTTACAATGGCGATAGAAGAATATTGGACGTGTCGGTGAATAATAAAAAAATATACTATAGGTTATTATATTAAATTAATATACATTTGATATGAAAAATTAAGTGAAAAATTGATATTTTTTTTTATTACCTAACATTCTATTACTGATGATAAAAAAAAAAATTGTTGTCTGTCTAACTAACTTAAATTTATTCAAATAGTGATATTTTATTTTATATGACGGTAAATGAAATGTTTCTTAAATAGAAAAGAAATGGTCATTTTAGATTTCTTATATGTAAAAATGAAAAATGGTTTATAAGCGTGTGTAAGGATCATATGGCTCTACCATGAGAATATCAATCTTAATCAGAGGTCTCGAGTTCAATTCATATGCTTAGAAGATAATAAAGGGATGTTTGCTGTTTTTAAACACAAAACAATTGATCCTTTTTGTACTTGATTCACAACCAGCTTGTTAGTGTTCATTAATAAAACTTTACCTTAACAAAAAAAAAAATTATGACAATACAGTTTGGGGGCAACCTTCCAGCTTCAGAATTCGAATTTAAAGATTTATAGGCACCCATACATCAGTGTTGCAAGAGAGATTTGTAATAACATACAGTGAAACATCGCCTCTCTACCTCCACAAAGGTAGAAATAAAGTCTGCGTACATTTCACCCTCCCAGACCTTACTCTTGGGATTATGTCGTTATTGTTGTACAGTGAAACATCATACAGAAACTTTCTGTGACAGACCACTGTGGCTAATCTTGGAAGAAACATAATATATTGGATGAATCAACAATTTTCTTCACTTCCAGAAATGAATCCATTCAGTACTCTGAATATTGGATCTAAAATACTCCGTTGAGTATCTCAATCTAACGATACAAATGGAACAGTAATAATCCGTTGAGTATCTCAATCGAACGATACAAATGGTTAACAAAAGAAGGTCTATTCTGAAGACGAAAAAACATATACAACTTACACAGCAATTAAGTGGAGGTGCATAAATATGTACTCTTGGAAGTCCTTGCAATGAAATTATCTAAAATGATCAACACCAGAGAACCAGACATCTTGAATGTATGGATCTCTGATGTTGACATCGTGTCGAACTATATTCTAAACTACCATACAAATGCATCAAATTCAAAAATATTACCACACTAGTGTTGTTCCAATGCGAACAATGTGATCAAGAATGAAAAGAACCTCCGAATTGCAGTTGCCACTCCATACAATCTTCAAAATCAATGCTGCTGGCGCAGTCCAATAAAGCATTTTGTTGTTGTTCAAACCGGCATATGTAGTTTAATCCAATAAGCAGCTCGCAAATTACACCCTCCATCTTCTGACAATCGGCAAAATACAATGTCTGAAGAAGGAGAACATTAGTTCTCTTAACAATCTGTTGCTGCTCAAAGTTCCGTTCGCTTTGCCACCTGATCATATTATGTGCTAAAGGTGCAAGCCATTTGAGTATCTCTTCAAGCCTTTCTTTCCAATCATGCGCAAGAGGCGCATCATATATGGCTAAACCTTTCATATAAGATCTCAGACTAGCCTTCAACGTCTTTCTTAAGCTTGTCGGTAACATCTGATATAGATCATCCCTCCCCTCATCACCAACCAGATGTGGGTACTGGAGCAGCTTTTCTACGACAATAATCACATTCGCGTAATGCAAAGCTAAAGCAGAGCCTCCGACTGTTGTAGGAGGAGCATACAAAGTTATCCTACTTTTGGGACCATGTTTTGCAGCATTAGCCACACAACTCTTTAGCTGTCTGGTATCTCCGCTAAAACGGATACTACCAGGGGACCTATTGAATGAACCCGAAACGCTAGATTGCTCCCTCTTCATACCACTTGAAACACTACAACATCCAGATATCTGACTACTTCTGTCATCAGTCCCAACATCATTGTCGAAATCCATTTTTGAAGCAGAACTCAAGCTCAGACATTCCATGAATAGTCTCCCAGGTCCCATTCCACAAGCAAAATTAAAATTCTCAGTACCAAATAAGCTCCCTTCATTTCTTCCAACCTTAGTTTGAGTACTATGGCTCATGCTCCTTTTCCCCGACGCTCCCCTCTCAGTTGACCCCGATCGATAGCTTCCATTATTGTTCCTCAATACAGGCTTCTTGAAATCAGCATCCATGACTTCAGACTTGCTATCTGCAACAATTACACCAGACTTCTCATTGAATCCTCGATTACCTAAAAGATCCCTCTTTACGAGAACACTATTGCCAAACACCGTACTGATCCGAGAATATACAGTACACACAGTCCTAGCCAACAGTTCAACAACTTTATCATAAGTCTGATTCCAAAGTGAAACATCTTCTAAATGCCTCACATCTTGTTTCTGCCAAGCAAGTTTCTGCTCAAATGCCTTTCTACTTTCCTCATGCTGATTCTGCTGAAATTTCTTTGTTGCCACTTCCAACTCATTCAAAACAGCCATCTCACAATACAAACTAGCAGTAGAATTCACATACCTCTCCATTTTCCTAACCATCCCCTCCATATCTTTAACCAAAAATCCCAAATCCTTCACATCAATAACCCCAGAAATAACATCACCATAAACATGCTGAAACCCTTGTAAGGCAGAAATTGTACATTTTTTCCCAAGCCTAGACACTACACTAGCAACCCTATTCAAATCATCAAGTTTTTCAACAAGTACTAATTCAAGAAGCTTATCTTCATCATTAGAAACTAAAGCCTTTATTCCTACAGACTTAAAGATCTCATTTTTAAGCTTAAGAATCTCAGAATCAGTCAAAGATTTATGAAGATGAATAATCTTAGACATCATATTAGCAACTTCAAATGACAATATCCCTATAAACAACTTCTCTTGTTGAGTTTGTTTCTTCGTAGATAATTTCTTTGAATTTTCAATAAGTAAAGAATGTTTCTTGACATTAGTACTTACCTGACTACCCATCCTCAAACACCAAGGCTCAGCCACCATTTTCTTGCAATGGGGTTTCAACAGATCTACAAAAAGAGTGAAATCAAGAAGAGAAATGCAAGAAAACAAGAAAATTGAAGTGGGGTTGAAGTATTGAAGGGTAAAAGAATGGATTTTGAGAGTGGGTTCATTGATTTTTTGTGCTGAAAAAAGTGGGAACAATGTAGATGAGTTTCAAGTAACGCGCATGGTGTGAATGGTGGGGAAAAAATGCAATTGATTTTGATGCACTGAAGAAGAAGAAGAAGAATGGAAAATGTTGAGTGGTTACAGAGAAGACTAAAGACTTGTCTCTGCGTGTGAGAATTTGTAATGATTTTTTTTTGAAAAGGCAATGGGAGTTTTGAAGAGGAAGAAGAAGCCAAAGCTCAAAGCTCCCTAACCCACCCCCCACTCAAAACCAACCCCCTCATAACCCCGCACCCCTATCAACTGTACCATCATCCCAAACAAGCAAAGAAGTCGACTAAATCCGAAATCGCATCGAGAAGTGTCACATTAAAAAAGAATTTAAATTTGAGATCTTTAATTATAGATAACGAAGTATTTATCACTATACATCAGCCTTCGTTGGAAATAAGTTAACTATTTAAAATATGATTTCTCATGTAATTATGATTATCACTCTCAATTAGAAAATGTCTAGAATTTTATAACTTTTTGGGGTGAATATGTATGATTAAAAGAAGATGATACAATTTAAATAGTTAACTTATTTATGTAATAAACACTTGAGAACAAGTGGAAAAAAGTAATATAACACAATTTGAATCATCGCGAAATTTAACTAAGAAATGAAAATTTATATTTTTAAAAATGCCGTAAAATTTATATAAAGAAATTTTAAATTATTGACAGTTTTTACTATAAAAAATAAATTATGAAATATAAAGTTAATTATTTTCAAAAATTATATCACTTTGTTTAATGAATCTTTTTTAAAAGGGTATGATACGAGAATAAAAACAATATAACATAATCTAAAATACTCCGATAAGAGAGAGTTGTTTGGACAGTAAATATTTCTCGCTTTGTGTAGAGGGGTAAAAAAAATCTAAAGTTCTTTTAGTATCTAGTGGTTTTCATCTCAAGAATATATATCATTAAACTTAAATTTTTATTGTAATTCTTTTTCAAATATGAAAGGTGTCTAATAAACTTAAATAGAAAAGAAACAAAGGTAATCAAATATGATTCTCTTTTTTTCTTTTTTTGGTCGAATCAAATATGATTCATATGCTACCCTTGTAGGCTATATAATTTATTTACTACTTTATTATTTTTTTCTTTTTCCTTTTATGTGTGTAAATTTTTTGACCAAATTCACTTCCTTAGCCTTATCATTTTCATTTCAAAAGTTTTTACTACCATAGTACTACTTGGAAAAAAATAAAATAATATACCATAATTTTGAAACTACCTTAGCTGTACACATTAATAGACGCATGGAAAAATTTAATATAGTGTTTTAAAAGTGGTTTTCATGTTTTCCAAATATATGGGGATAAGGAAGTTAATAAAGTTAATAAATACACTCATCATTTTATTATATTAGTTTTCCACAATACTGTAAATAACTTTTTCAGATTATTTGTTAATTTATAAAATTAAGATATAATCAATTGTTTTATTATTATTTTACCCTTATAGCTAATTATTTATGAAAGAGCAAATAAGTTTGTAAAGTTTCTTAAGGAAAATAATAGTAAAATTGTTATTTTTATTTATGATTATGTAGTGGACGTGTAAAGGATAAAGTGAATAACAAATATAAAACAGAGAGAGTGTTACATTATAGAATCATCGAAAAGATAATTATAGATAGACAAAGTCTACCGCAATATTTTTTTTTTCCAATGAGAGTCGAACAAAAATTCGATACAAAAGTATGATTATTATTTGCAGATTTCATAATTTTTCCTTATCTTACTCTATAATACTGTTTTATTTTTAGTTAGTAAAAATTAGTGGAAAAAATATAATTGTGCTCCCAATTTGAGTGGTGATTATGAGGAATGGAAGTTGTTGTTCTTTATTTATGGTCAATTTATTGTGAATAATATACCAAGTAACAAACATTACTATAATTATATAGATACAGATATAAAGAATCTAGGGAGGAAAAATGAGTACTTTTTATTGAAGTTCAGCGCTTGTCCGCTGTTTTGTATCTGTATTGAAACTTGATTAATTTAAATTTATGTTGCGTAGACCCTCATTTTGGCGGAAAATGTTATCTACTAAACATTTTTTTGATATCTAGAGCTCGAAAAAAATAATCTCATCCACTGCACTACAATCTTTAATGATATTTGATTTGTATTTTGTTTAAAGAAAATAATGTAAAAAATTGGGTAAATATTAAATCGTAGGTAGGTTCCATTTGCTTTAAAGGAAGACGTTTTATTTTAATTAACGGGTACTTCACACAGCTAACAGGAATACTAGCTCTACATAGAAAACATCAAAATTAATTAACGATAATAACTTAATTATCATTAAATATATATTTTTAGAGGTAGGTAACTCTCTTTGTAAATGTTCTTAAAGCCTATAGCGACATTTGATCTTATGACAATATACTAATGATGGTAAAGATTTTATCACTCTTTGTTAATGTTTATATTTATTCCCACTAAAAAATTTCGATCACAAACGTCTATTATACAAATAAGTTAATCACACAAAAATACTTTCTCATTTAATTATGTGAATTAGAACATGCATGAATTTTACTTCTCATTGAGATTAATATGTATAATTAAAAATATTAATTATGATATATATTTTAAATGATTAACTTATCTACGTAACGAGTATTTGATTCCACAAATTTGAAAGAGTTAAAAGAAGAGTGTGAAAGAGTTAAATTTCATGCAAAATTTTCCAAAGTCAAAGTAGGCACAAATTTGAAGAAAGGAACAAAATGTAAGTAGAAGTGTTGTAAAAATCACAATCATTGTTCTAGAAAGTCAAATAGGCACACTGCATCACAAACCAAAGCCTGCTATTTTTGCAGTGGCAAATTAAAACAACTTGTCCAAATTTACCTTTGGATATTAATCCAAAAGGATTTCAAAATTTATATCAAATTAATTTAAAATATGTGGTTTTCATGTATGTATTGATTATTAATTAAAATTTTATTTCAACTTATAAAGTATAATTATTAAGGTTAAAATTTAAATTACTCTAAATATTGTTTGTGTTACATTGTGCATTTTGGCGATTCGAAAACCAAGTCTTGCGCAAAGTTTTGGTCAACACTTATGGAGTAGGGAGGTCGGGGGAGATCTACCTCAAAATAGACTATTTTTTTATCAAGGTCAAATTGGTGCCCAAGTCGAGTAATTAAAGGACTCAATGTGCAATTTATCTATCAATTCTTTAAAATCACTTATGGTGGATAGGATAAGTGGATAGGAGCGAGCACGATATAAAGTGGAATAAGATATGAACTTAATAACAGCAGAATATAAAAGGTAAACATACAAAGAAGTCAAAAAGATTCAGCATCTACTATAAATAAGAAAATAAAATAAATTTGATCTTATATATATAATTAGTTTTTTCGTTCTAAATGAACCCTTTCGGTACTCTAGCTTCGTCCATGGAGCATGACATGGTCATTTCAAGTCTCTAGAGTAAAAGTTGGGGCAAGAAAGATCAATAGCCATCTTAGGAAGAAAACAAAGAGTGAATATAATGATTTATGAAAAAGATGGAATATTTTTTTCCTTTTGATTTTCTATTCAGTGTTCAGTATCCACACTAGAGCTCTACTATTCCAAATTCACGCCACATAGGACCCTATTCGGGAGTGGGGGGAGCGTTCCGTACTTAGGATTTTTCCAGAGATGATAAAGAATGACAAATGAATTAACGATATATTATAGGATCGGGTGTCATGTTCCGACACGGTATTATAAGATCGGATGTCACGTTTCGACACGATATTATAGGATCGGGTGTCACGTTCCGACACTGTATTATAGGATCAGGTGTCACGTTCTGACACGGTGACATTAATGGAAAACATATTGAATTAACTGAATGTACTCAATCTCTAAGAACTCATTTCTCAAATGAGCGTGGTGTGGAGGCATGAGTCCTCGTGTGTGTGCTTGATATTGTGATTGATTGCGTACTTGCTTCAGTTGTCACTTGTTCATGTTGTTTGTTGTTTGTCACCTACTAAGTCCTATAGTTGATTTTATACTATTACTTCCGCATAGTTTGTGATATTTGGGTTTTAGGCTGACTTGTCTTGGTGAAAAAAGACGAGTGCCATCACATCCTTTTTTNTTGTTTGCTGCTTGTCACCTGCTAAGTGCTATAGTTGATTTTATACTATTACTTCCGCATAGTTTGTGATATTTGGGTTTTAGGCTGACTTGTCTTGGTGAGAAAAGATGAGTGCCATCACATCCATTTTTGAATCGTGACAAACCAGGACTCGAACTTGAGACATCTGATTAATTAATGAATAATTAAGCAGCCATATTCACTACACCATATTTGTTGGCAAAGAAAAAAGATGAAATATTATTAGTTATAGAATGAAAAGGACTTATAACATCTCCATCAAAAGTAGTTCATTATCTTTTAGATGGGGCTATTGAGTTGGATTTGGTAAGTTATAGTTCAATTTTACAAGGTGTAAAGACAAAATATTGAGATAGAAACTTGACTAAACAATTATGTCAAAAAGATAAAAATATATAGTGGGAGTTGTTGACATTATTATTATTATTTTTCTATACAAAGACAAAATCATTATTCAAAAACAAAGTACACAATGACAAAAAGAGATCTAACCTGCCCAACTAGCTATCCACCTTGAGTATATTGTGGGTTTGGTTAAAATGTCTTTTTAGATACCTCATATTTTTCCACTCATGCATTTTAGTATCACAATTTGCTTTTGTTTGTGTACTTCTTTCTTTTTGTTTTATTCTTTTTGTCCCATAATTCTTTTTAGTCCACCACAAATGTGAATTAAATGGTCATATATGGAATAGATTTAGAATATATTAGATCAATAGATGAATGAAGTCTATTAGAAACTTCTCCATCTCATATAATATAACGATAAACATATATTTATCATATCTAACATTTACATTCGACATGTAGTTGTTGTAGATAAATGAAGCATTATCTCTTAGTAAGAGTGGAGAGGAAGTGACAAAGTTGATCCTTGATATTTGGGGTAAATTTAAAATAGTCTTGTAAATATACTTTCGAACAATTTTGATCTTTTGAATGTAAATCTACTTTCGAACAAAATTGAGCCTTGATATTTAGTTGATGATCTATGAGAGAATTATTCTCTAATATTTCATAAATGTTTTAAATGAAATTTGAAGCGGATTAATGTAATTATTTTTAAAAAAATTATCTGATGTCCAATATTTATTTTGAGATCTGATTAATTTGTATCAAAAAACTTTGTATTAAAGAGCGAAACGCTTCCTATTTAAGACGATTTTATATCCTGAGCTCGAATCTGAAACCTTCGATTAAAATAAAAGAGTACTTATCACTTTACCTGTGATCAAAATAATGGATTAATATATAGACATATGTTGGACCATTTTATTTATGTAAGTGCCAAACCATATAAAGGTGAGTGCTCTTTTAAAAAGACTGTTTAACATACCTTTAAATCAAATGATGATAATCAATCCATATGATATATCAAAGTTTCATCAAAAGAAGTGAAAAGTAGAAGCATAAAAAAAAAAAATAAATAAATAAAAGGTAGGCAAAATCATACTACTAATTGATTAGGTTAATTCTTGGTTACATTAAAAAGGTAATATATAGTTGATTGGTTGTTTCATAATGGTTAACTAAATTGATGACTTTTTGTTGTCAATTGAGGGGTACAATATGTCAAAAAGTAGAATCTAAGTTCTAAGTTTAATTAAATAATTAAAGAACAAAAGCACCTTCTCCATGATATTGACATTTTATTTTTAAAAAAAATCAAATTAAAATTCTTAATATTTTAAAAGTTTGTGGGGCTAATTTCAACAGTCTTTTAATATTCTTCTAGAAAAACAAAAGTTATTCGTTGAGAAAATGGAAAAAACGGTTAAGGAAAAAAAAAGGAAGAAAAAAGTTTAACATGTTTATGGAGGGAAACTTGTTTATTATTCATTCTATATTCTTCTTGGACAAGAAAAAGAAAAGTAGAAAATTAATTAAGGCGTGTTTGATATGGAAGAAAAAATATGCTCTACATTTTTTCATGGTTGGAAAATAGGGGCGGGCAGCTCAATGAATTTGGTGGCCTAAAGTCAATATCAACGGAAGGTTTAGAATTTTTGGGTCTCATCTTTTCTTAAGCTAGAAAATTTGTGTCCGAGCCTCAGAATTAATTTTTTTTGCTAGAGAATGTTTTCCTCTTTAATCGATCTTGCATGTCTCAAAATAAAACTAATCAAAAAATTCAATAGAGATACCAAACATTGGATATAAAAAGTTGGGGCCTAAACCTCTTGCTTTATTGGTTTGTTTGTCTAGTCGTCGACATAGTTTGAAAAATATTTTCTCTAAAATAACATGTTTATTACTAGAAAAAATAATTTATATAAATAGCATTTCAAATTCATTAGTCTTTATCTCGTGACTCACAATTTAATTCGCATCCCGTGATTTTTCTTTAATGGTATATAAATAGTTTTAAAATAATATTTTTTTATTTACTTATCAGACAACAAAAAAAAGAAAAGGCAGATGAATCACTTTTTTTTCTTTCTCAAAGAACAAATTTTTCAGAAAAATATTTTTCATTAAGAATATTTTAATTCATAGCAAACACAAGTTTATTAAGAAAAGAAGAGGAAAAAGAAAATATTATTTTTTTGGAGAGGCCTATCTGGTGTTTGATTTCTGATTATTTTGAAATCACGCTGTGTAAAATTATTCAAAGAAAAGTACTTATCATTAAAGATTTTTTCAAATTCAAGATTTAAACTCGAAATTTCTAATTAAGAAAAGAGCAGTCTCATCCACTGCACCAAATTTTTTGCAAATACTTGTCCAAGTTGTAATGGTTGAAAATGAAATCCAGAGGATTTGTTATAACTTTCTTTTTGATAGATTAGAGAAAATAAAAACCAAATCTGTTTTAGGTAAACAAGATTGGAAAAAAGAAAGAGAAAGTTGTTGTAGAAAATGTCCATAGAAAGGGTTAAAAAGATATTTCCTCTTGTTCACAATGACTATTTTAAGGTTTTGACAAATTCATTTTTAAAGTCATGATTTAATAATTAAAATAATATTATTTGTTTCTCCTCAACATTAACTAAGAAATATTGAAAGACCTTTTAAAAAATTGGTGTCTTTTATTAGATTAGATATAATAATTTTGAAAAAATATTTAACTTTCATGTTTTTATTTTTTAAAGTCAGTCATTTTGAATCAAATTCGATAAGCTAAAAAATCACTTATTTTAATTCTAAAAAGATCACTTATTCTAAATATTGTAATTTAAAAAATAACTTATTTTGATTCGAATGAAGTACTGACAGAATTACACATGCAAAATCGATATTTCACCATAATTTTAAATGTTTTTTAAAAAATAACTAGTCTTTTGATTCCCCTTTCCATAATCTAAGGTCGTTTCCTCCAAAAAAAAAAAATTGAAAGAAAAAAGGTAGAAATTGAGCTTAATCCTCTTAAATGATAAACTTATAAATGAAACATTATTACTTCAGAATTTATTTATTTTCTTGGGAGAAGATAATGGATTAGCTTGTTGAAGAAATGAAAGATAAAAAGTACTCCATAAAGACTAGCTAAAAACAACTATTTTTAATGACCAAAAACAAAAACTTTTTGAAATTGGAGTCCGTCAACCAAAGAAAAGTTTTTAAAAATGTAGACTTTAGAGTCCTAATTAATTAATTAAATAAATAATATAATCAACGGTAGACTGATCACATCTCCCAAATTCAACATTCCATTATATATATTAAAAAAATACATTATATTAATTAAAAGTAAATGCAGATCATTGAAACATAAATAATTTCGTACAAAGAATTTGGTAAGCTAGCTTTAAAGTTATAGTTCTTCATGAATTATATCAGTAATATTAGAGTCATTCATAAGTTATCACCTTCCATGATCATTGAAAAAATAAGTATTGAGTCCACTTTCTAAAACAAATGAATTACGACTAGATAAAAAAATTATTCTCAACATTAGGAAAATTTTAATAAAAGCCTTTTATTTTCTTCTCGATGATGAAAGTTTTATTTTATCATAAAGTATACTAAATTGTTAATTTATCACCATTATCTTTTCTTAACATGAAAAATAATACTTATTATTTTTGTGTAGTCATTCGATTAATATTTAAAATTTATTTGACTCAACTAATTAAAAAAAATTCTAAAGAATTAATCAAATTATAATGTCCATGAGAGAATTCAGTTCCTCCAAAGCTTAGTGGTGAAAATAAAGGGGTAATAGAATTTAAAATTTATGATCTTATTTAAAATTCTATTATAACTCATTTAATTTATTGAATCTGAAATTAACAATTTGTACATATTTAACTCTAATATTCCACACATATATAAAGTCTGATTTAAAGTTTGTTGTTTGCATCTCCCAATTACATACACCAATTAAATTCAGTATTCCATTATTTCTACTTCTTGCTAAAATATTTCCCCCTCGTTCCCCTTTTCTTTTCCCACATAAAAAATTTCAAAAGAAGATTTTTTTTTTTAAAAAAAAGGTAATTAATTTTTCAAAAAAAAAAAACAACATTCAAAAATTAAATAGGAGTGATAATGAGCCACCAAAATGAGTAGTTTTGTTTAGCCTCCATTCCGCCCCCTATATATTAAAAGAAAACCTAACTTCATTTTAAAGTTTTTGTAAATTAGTTTAGTTCCATTTAATCATATTTATATACAGAGGCGGAGTCAAAATTTTAATTTTATGAGCTTTAAATTTTTAAACGATGATTTAATTTAAGTGTTAATACCTAAATTCTAAATTTAGTATTTACACAAATCTGATAAAAAAATTAAATATAAGTATATTATTTGAATAAAAGATACTGATTTTGACTGAATTTATATTTGAATTTTTAGCTCCACCCTGTTTATATATATATATATATATATATATATATATATATATATATATGACATTTATATATTATATATGTCTCTATCATAAAACCAAAAATAAAATGACAAAGCAACTTTATCTTTTTTATTAGTTTCTTGAAAGTATTATGATCATGATCATACGCTAAATAGGATCACGTAACACCTTAGTGGTACTATAATCATGATTAATTGCAAGAAACATGGGCACATAATCTAGGATTAGGATCATTTTAATAATTTACCACAAGCTTCTTCTTTTTTTTTGGTTTCCATTGCTGGTTCTGGAGTCCTAATCGAAGCTCCGATTAATTTGGATTGCACACTATAGGGGTTCATTCGCAGTGACACTCCCAACAAAAAAAATTTCATACTCAAGGTTTGAACTCGAGACGGTGAAACAGTTTCACTACTACACCACAAACCATGGTATAAATCTCTTCTCTCTTTTTTTTTTTTCGTTTTATTGTTTCTTTAATTGATATAATTTAATTATAATTATATTACAGCTATATAGTCATTTGCTTTTAATTTTTTCCTCAATTAAATTTAGAAGTACAAAAGTAAATAACTTAGCAACAGGAAGTCAAACTTATTAAATTCAAATGGTAATGAATTAATATATCCAACAATTCACAGGAGTAATTTAGGCAAACTTATTTAATATGCCATTAATAATGTGTCTTGAATAAATTTATGGTGTTTAATTAATTACCAATATGTTAAACAATTATTGCGAAGAATTAATAGTAATTTTATAGTTGTTGAAAGTATTTAGAAGGGAAAACAGTGTATACATGTTGATCACAATGTTTATATTAAAATTTTAATTTACTGAAGAAAAAAAAAACCATGTCCTTAAACAATTTAATTTGTTCTATTATTTGTTAATGTTTAAAGAATATTAGAGACTAATTAAGACAATGAGTTTTTAACTAAACCTAACACTTATCAATTTGGCCAAAAATTAACAAAGCATTAAATTTGGCAATTTCAAGATTTGGTATCAATAATTCTCTAGATTTATCATGCAATAACTTCTACATTTAAAGTTTAAACCAAACACATAATTACATATTTAGAAATCAAGTTCAACATAAAATGCTTTCAATGTATACTTAAGTAGGGTTTCGGGTTTGAGTCCTTTCAATTCAAATAGAAAAATTCCTTATAACAATACTTTTTATTACTTGGTACATGTTATAGCTTTGTTGGATAGAATTGTCTGGTACATGTTATCGGTGATAAATATCCGTGAAACCAGTCGAGGTAGAAAAGTTGATCCGAATACCACAGTTATAAGAGAAAACACCTTTTCTTTTAATGATTTTATGCAACACGGATCAGAATTAATCAGGATCAAGGCGAATATCGAATACCAAATGCTCACGTATTATCACTAGTCCTTGTCAAATAAAGAGGTTACAAAATGCAACTCAAATTGTTTAAACTTCTACGTAAAGACAATTTGGAACTATTGTTTTTCTACAGAAAATTCAGCAAGAATGTTGTATTAGTTGACCTCCAAAATTGGACTTATATGCTATGAAAGAAAAGTTAGTTCAACCAACGTTAGTCGTGGGGCGCGATCGTGGAATAGTTGAAATTCCTTTATTTTTAATCAGAAATTTTAAGTTTGATTCTCTGATAACGAAAACAATCTTGTTGGGAACACCAACTCCACATAAATAAATTATGCAATACATACGAACATGATTTAATCAAACACCAATACAAGCGTCGGACATTGAATAAGGATATCTTTTTAGTTCAACAAATATATACATATTTGATTACCATCCGGTGTCCAAAATCCGCGTTGGAGCCCCCGATTAAATATGGATTGCGAACTACAAAGCCCATTGGCGATGACACTCCCAATAAGATTTTCTCCATATCTAGCTAGGGCTCAAACCTGACCTCTACTTAAGGATGAAACAGTTCCACCACTGCACCCCAAACTCAAATCTATAGTTCAACATATATATGATATGATCATAGGATAGAGATAGAGATGTTTCAACATATTTCTAACTCTAGAAGATGATCTTCAATTCAAGTGGTGGAACCTAGCTAGATTTAGACATAAGAAGATTCATGTTTGAAGATCCAAGTTGTTGGTAAATTTATTACTAGTTTTTATTAAATCAGTACGTAATGGTCCATCCTTTTCTCTTTATTAGAAATACAGGAGTATTCTTTTCAACTAAATATACTTGCTAGTTAGTAGTTATCATATTCACGATAAATGCTGGATCGTCAACTAAATAAAATCAAGAGTACGTGAACAAAATTTCATATGAAAATTAGAAAAGCAAAAAAAGTTACTGGTGAAATGTCGAATAATATTCTTAATGGTTTGAGGCTTTTGGTGAAAAGACGTGCATACAGACTTGATCAAAGTAAATATTATAATCATATTATATTAAGAATATTTTTTGTTGTTTTACCCTAATTTAATAACTGTTATTTGAGTCAATGGTTCGCCAAGACAAGCATAAAGATGTTAAGAGTAATAGCATGATGTCGAGCTTAGTGTCTTATCCCGTCTATATATAGTCCGGTTTGTTGCTTTTGCCCATAACATTAAAGATTCATACACAAAAAAGAAGTCAGCACGCTTTGATGGTCATAACGTGAAAAATATAATATCATATTAAGAATATCTTTAAATTACTTTGATATTATAAATAAATAATATTAATAATTTACATAATGTATACACAAATTATGTTTATTTAATTTCACTACAGAAGAGACATTATTCATAAATGTTGCCTGAGTTACAGGGAAAATGAAATTGCAAACTTAATGCAAAGCATTATTAAAAACTTTTTTTTTTTACTGATGTAAAGGAAAAGGTCCACATGACTTGGTTCTGTCTTATCCCAAATTGTTCATTTTTTCCAATTAGTTAATTTTAGTGTGATTCACATGTATCTGAGATACATAGACACATTTTTCTCGTCTTCCTCCTGTTCTCGCTCTCCTCTCTCTCTATTTCAGTGTATTTGATAGCAAAAAAACATGTATCTAGGTGTATCTGACTTGAAATATGGTATGAAGTTATTAAATAGTGAGATAAAATATAATAAATTTAAATTATAGAAAGAATTAGTAAATATGGTAGAAATATTTGTGTAATTAAATAATTTCTCCGTAATTAATTAAGAGACTAGTTCAAGAGGAAGGCCCAATTCAAAATTTAGGAGTGAAATGTGCCTTTCAATAACAGGCTAGTCTATGCTGGAAAGCCCAATGATTAGTCCTTTTTGTGGATCCCAAAGTAGAAAGACATGTTTCACTTTCCGTACTACTTCCTCGGTCTCAAAATACTTGGTACATTTTGCTTCTCGAAAATAAATTTGACTAGTCTACAAAGCTATATTAAAATATTATAAATTGTGATTCTTCTCATATTAATATAGTGAAAAAAACACATGTTAAAATATTAATCAAAATTCACGTAGTTTGATTTTGAAAAGCAAACCAGAACGAATATTTTGGGACGGAGGGAATAACATTTTAAGTGCATTCCACATGCATATATGGAATTGTGGACCAAATGATTATTTCATTGCGTTCACTCACCTAATATTTGTTAATAATATTCTCCATACTCATTTATAAAAGAGCCAATGTTATTAGAAGTCCTAAATTATTATATAAGTTGTAAAGTATTTTTAAATCTTATTTTATTTGTTTTGATCCGTAAATGACTAAAAGGTAATATGTTCAACAAGCTTGAGTAGAGCTTTACATAGGTGGATTATTACATCAAAAACTAGAGATCGATAATTATTGTCGTTGAACAATAAAAAATAATAAAAATTATTCTTTGTTTAACAAAGGATTGTCGAAAGTCCTCCCGGATCCTCCTAAGTAAATTTGCTTGGGAAATTAAGAGAATGGACTGTAAAAAAGATTTTGGATTAGAATTATTTGAATGATAAATTTCGTAACTAGTTTCTATTTTTTAACAAGTCAATTTTACCTAACTATTTCAGCTTTATAAACATTAGGAGGATAAAATTAAAAATTATTTATTGACTCGATTATTTAAACACGTCCAATCTTATATAGTATCCATTGATTTTGACACTCTTAAGTGTTAATTTTTACACACAAAAGATGTAATATTGTTTCTTTATCCCCTAAATAGGAACAAACTTTAGCTTATTTGCATCATAAATGGTCAACTTCAGGACCATCAATATATGGCCCAATTATCATCTCATATGTATGGTCCAACAATGTAGAAGCCCATATATTTTTTGGATCGAGTTTGGCATACCTGTTGTTTTCATAATTTAAAAGGAAAAAAAAGAGCAACTTATAAAAATGACTATATTTATAGGGTTATTAAAGTTCAATAGCTATAAGTATGGTGTTTATAAAAAAAATGACTACAATTTAACTCTTTTTCTAGCTATATTATAGTATGTTTTTTATTTTTCTATTTATACACTGATACAGTTTTAATTACAATGAACTAAATAAGGAAACTATATTAATTGTACAAATTCAAATTAGTATCTTTATTTATAAAATAAAAATTTAAAGTACTAATATATCAAGGATACAAGTATTTGTAAAAACTTAATGTATTGATATATTAAACAAGATAAAGTATAACAATTTAGCATATGAACACAAATAATTTGAAAAATGAATACATTGTTGTTAAACAAAAAATGAATACACCAATATAGTATACATATGAATACATTGTTGTTAAACAAAAAATGGATATATTTGACAATACAGCAACAAAAAAATGGAAAATAATAGAATGTGTAGGTAGCAAAAGTGTGCAAGTATTCGATTGTATAAAAAAATGAAAAAACCCAACAAACGTCAATCTCTTTTTGGTCAAGTTTTTCTTATAATACTTGAGGCTTGGTGTTGACTCATGTATTTGTTTATAAAAATATAGTATTGATGTATCCAATTATACTTGTATTGCCTAACTAACCTTTCAAATTCGTTAGATTACTTATGTATCCAAATATACTTGTATTCACAAATCACCATTTCAACTTGTGTTAGTATTAGAATACAAGTATCTATGTATATAACTATTCTACTACATACAAATTTGACAATCACACAAACCTCAATCTCTTTTTGCTCATGTTCTTCTTAGCTTGTATTACTTTTTTTTTATAACTATAGTCATTGTAATGTAGAAACAAATAATTCTTCAATCGAAAGCCTATAAAAATAGATGCAATATATATGTATACAAATATGATCTTCATAAAAAGGAGGAGAAAATCAATTAAGCGATATCTGATGAATTCAAATTACAAAAATTGCTCCTAGAATCATCAAAAAGATCTAAAATTGGAAGAAAAATACAGAAATTTTGTGATATAGGAAGAATGATGAAAGAGAAAGTATTAATGAGGGTAAACATGGGAACCAATCACATAAAACATGCCTAGACATAATCAATTAGGTGTGTAATAATAACTTTCCTGTTTAATATTAATAATTTTTCTGATTATTTATATATAATTAACTTTGCTATTTATTGCGTAGTTATATCCATATAACATTAAAAATAAATAAACAGTAGCTATTTATTTTAAATGTATATTAATGTTTGCCATATTTTATAGTTTTTCCAAAAAAGAAACAACATAGACAGATATTTTAAATCCCTGCCTAGAAGTTTTTATCTTTTTTGTTTTTTTAGTAATTTAAAATTTCTACTCACAATTAAGTTAGAGGTGGAGGATGGGTACAACAAACCCCTTTTATTACTATAGTATGAGTGACTATATAGGATGTTTTTGTGTCAATGTTTATAATTTGATCCCATTTAAGTTAAGTTCAACAAAAATATATTTTCTCCGCTTCAGTGTCTTACTTTCCTTTATAGTATGTTGGAAAAAGATTCTCTCTACTTTCTTAATCTTAACTTTCCACTTGACAAGTTTAAAACCACAAGATTAAATGTATATTTGTATCATTTTGTTATATTGTACATATGTTCAATTTAATCCATCTTTATACCATTTCATACATGTCTGAAGTTTCACAGAGTCCTCAATTTATGTGGTATTTATTCATTCTTACTTCTTTTTATGTCAATTTTGATGATTAGAGATCGCTCTCTTCAATTAATTTTGAGATGGAATGGGAGAAAAGAGGTCTTGCTTCATATTCGTTAATTCATTTTTATTTATTAAACTTCAGACAAATAAAATAGCTATAAAAGCTATGCTTATCAATTAAAGTAGGTGATTTTAGATTAGCTTCTGGAATTCTGAATTGTTTTACTCTATTTCAAATAATTTCTCACCACCACAACTTAACATTAAGGAAACCATACATATATATATTGATGTGTAGTAATTTAAAATGCCAAATTTACCCCATACTTAGTTATCATCAAAGAACAATGAGGTACGACGACAAACAATAACCTAATTATACCAAATTATAATTAACAAAAAACTTATGTAATTGATAAGGAAGCTGACAATTAATGTCAACATGTTTGACACTTTAAAACCTAATTTTCTTTGTTTAAGTTGACGTTCTTTTGTTAGTTCAACAGATTGGATTGCCAAATTAATTAATTTTCCCAAGAATTACAAGACAGACGACATGTTAGACTACTCTTTTGGATTCATATGAACTCGATACTACGACATGTTAATGTGTTATATTCATCCCTAATTATATGTGTCGCAGAGAAACATGTTCTTATAATATTTATTATTATATATATCTAATACTGATCTGAGAATCATAATTAGTTTGAATTTGCTTCGTCTAAGACCTACTAAAAGGAGTACTTCCTATCAAAAAAAATTTCATTCTCATACCTTAAACCCGAGGCCTCTAACTAGACTCTAGTTAAAAATGAAGGAATTTAATCCATTTCACTATAACTTGTTATGGAATTACTATTTCTTATTAACTACCCATTAATTTCACCTATATGTCATGAGTAATAACAAAATTATAAATGAAAATTGAATCCTTCACAATCTTACCGATAAGGTAGCAGTAAAATTGTCGTTTTATTTGTAGATCTTGAATAATTTTAACGTATGTTAATAATATTTTCTTCGTCCCTTTTTATATGTCATCTCTTTCTATAAATAGTTGGACCACAATACTTGTCATTTTATAAAATTTATGCATAAATTACCATATTTTGCCTATTATACCCTTGATAGAGTAGTTAATTAATCTTGAAAATGTATTCAATATCTTTTATTATAAAGTTGACTTAAGAAAACATTAAATAAGGATAAAGTTACATCATTTCTTAATGCAAATGCAAAGTAAAAATATGACATATAAAAAGGGACGGAGGAAGCAATTATTAATTCAATTACTGACTTATTTTTCGTGGGTAAAATTACTCAATATCTACAATGGGTTTACAATGTCTATTTTAAATGAAAAAAATTCCCTAAAATACATAACTTATTTTATCATATTCTCTAAAATTTCTTACCATTTAAAAAATTTACAAAACTCGGATAGATACATCACTATACGTGATGCATCGGTCGGATACATCACTTTATGCGATGTATCGATTGGATAATCACTTTATGCGATGGATCGGTCAGATAGATCACTTTATGCGGTGTATCAGTCTGATACACATCACTTTACGCGATGTATCGATTGGATACATAACTTTACGTGATGTATTGGGACGTTGAATGATGTATCCCAAACCAAGATGCAAAGTATCAAGACGTTGATGGATGGATATGAAATCAGAACACGATGTATTGGACTGTTTTGGCATGTATCTGAATTTCATCAAATATAAGCTCTTAACACTATAAGATTATTAATAATTAAAATTTATATTATTTTAAAAAATGCATATCGTGGGCCAGCGAAGAGATAGACCTAAAACCTTTCCCAAAAGATATATAAGTCAAAACCACACAATTATACTACCAAAATGTTATCAACTGTATTCTAAAACAAGTTAGTACTTCTATAATAATACTCTAGTAGTAATATTTTACCGGTCAAGTTAATTGAACAAGTGATTTTTCAAATAAAAAGATTTAAGTTCAAAATTTTGTGCATGCATTCTCGGCCAAACTCATCACATGAGACTTAAGTCTTACACTAAGCGAGATTAACCTTATGTGAACACACATAAAAATATATATAAATTAGGAATTCATTTGTCAACCAAAACAATAAAAGTAATATTTCATGAAGTTGGCATCTAATACTTTTCTAGTGTATCGACGTTGAATGGATTATTATATATATAAATATGAATGAATAAATAAAAGAAAATCATGTTGTGCATGGATTGTGTTTCTTATTTATAGACCATTCAAATTCAAAATCAAACCAAACAACTCAAAGTATACCATATAATAAAATAATCAAATACAACTACTAATATAATAGGTTTGGCCGGTCTATGTATGCAACAGCCTACACTTAATTAGAATGTTTGGCTATTCAATTAGTGTATTACCTCATCATCCTTATTATATAAATTTTTTTTCAAATTCAATATTAAAACTTGAAAAAATTAGGTACTAGTTTATACCACCTTGTTAATTATATATGTTATAATAGGTTATTTTATATTGCATTCAAACTAGATGTAATATATATAGTATTATTATAATTTATATTACATCATCTAGTTTGAATGCAATATAAATAGTATGGTTATTATATTGCATTATCATTTATGTTTAACATATATTATTGGTTAATTCTGAATTAATATACATTAAAATTTTGAATCTGTCTGTATAAACAGGTAAAATAGAAGTAAATTTACTTTGTTTTATGCTTATCCCAACAAGAGGTTTAGGGAAACTCTTGCCCCTATTAAATTATTTGTATTATATAAATTATGATCTCGATTCATCAATTTATGAATCTCTCAATTTTAAAAATCATCAAAATAAGAGACAAAGACCATTTCTTTCTATCTCTTTATCAAATTCAATAAATATTGTATATTTCATTATAGTTATATGCTTCGGAATATTCCTTTTTATTTAACTTCTTTAAAATAAATTTCATATTAAAAATCCACAACTAGTTGTGATTTTCAATTCGAACTCTTGATATTATAAGGTTTGAAATTGTAGTGAACTATTGACACATAATTATTTGGCATGAATAAGGAGAAGTAGTGGACTTAGTTGTCGATGATCTAGGCTTATTTTGTTTGATTGAAGAGACCAATAATAAAAAGATACGTATCTAAGCAACAAAAAATAGACAAAAACAATAAGACGTGAGGTGTTTGTATAAAAACTATTTATGTGCAAGGAAAAAAGCAAAAAAGTTAGCAAATATGTGATCATTATTTACAATCATCCAAAGTGGACACCCTTTTAGTTTTTGTTTTCTAGGTATTATTACTACTACTACTTTTTCTATCCTTTTCATCACAAAAAAAAGGAAAAAAAAATAAAGTAATCACGAGTCAAAAAACACATTTTCTTGAGTTTCAGACTAAACTATATAGAGCTCAACATATTTGGAATATCTATTTTTTTGAGTTTTAGACTTAACTATATAGAGTTAAATACATCTGGAATCTCATTTTTTTGAGTTTCATACTTGATTATCAGGTGTTGTTATATACATGAACTATTAGATATATGCATTTTATACTTGCCTATTAAGTGTTGTTGGTAAATACATAAGCTATTAGATGTGTGAGCTTTCTACCTGGACTAACGTCAACTTTTTTATCGAAACACACTTAAAATGTATACCAAACCGATAGTTCAGATATAAAATTTCTAAAAATTAAAATACTGTAAGTGTATATTTGTCCCTTCCGAAAAATAAAAAAAATCAAGTAAAAATTAGGCAAATGACATAGTATAAGAAAGAAATTACTTCTTTTCCCTACTCTTTCATTAATTACCAAAAATCCTTTTTTTTAGTGTTTTTCGAATACATAATATAGCAGCGCGGATACTTTAATTAATAACGGGCGGATACTTAAATTATTAAGTTGTTGTTATCAATTATTAAATTAATATCAGTGTGGATACTTAATACTTAAATTATTAAATTAATAGTAGCGCGAATACTTTAATTAATAACTGGCGGATACATAATATAGCAGCACGGATACTTTAATTAATAACGGGCGGATACTTAAATTAACGGGCGAATGCATAATATNTATACTTGCCTATTAAGTGTTATTAAATACATGATCTATTAGATGTGTAAACGTCAATTTTTTTTATTGAAACACACTAAAAATGTATACCAAACCAATAGTCAGATATAAAATTTCTAAAAATTAAAATACTGTAAGTGTATATTTGACCCTTTCAAAAAATAAAAAAAATCAAAGGGGACCCCCTATTCATGTATATATTCAATTCAAAAAGAAGAAAAAAAATAAAAAAAATGAGAATATATATAAATTCCAAAAAGAAATAATTTTCAAATTTGATCATTTCTTAAATTATATTGAATTGTATCGAATTTATTTTCTACATTCAAGCGTTATGGAAAAAGAAATTACTCCTAACTATTGAATCTAAAATCCCATTAAAATTCAATTAAATTTAAATTCATATTAAATATTTTTATTTTCTAACAAAAACAACTCCCAAGAGGAGACTGAACCAACTAATTCGTAACAAAGACAACTCCATATCGAGTAAGCTCAAACCAACAAATGTGCAATTTCTCGAGATCCGATTGGTCAAACAAACATTGTCATTTAATTTATTATAAAGCAAAAAAAAAAGTGCCAGCTGTATTTCACACTGTCACATTATCATCTCATCAAAGTAATTAATGGAAACAAAGAAATAAAGAGAGATATTTTTTCCTTAATCAGTTTTCATAACTTTGTTAATAATCTAATTATACAAATTCTGCATCCTAATAGAAAAACCTATCAACAATTTGTTAATAAAAAGCTTCAATCAGAGATCTAATCTATACTTTTAAAATTAAAATCTAACATTATTTTTTAGATCTATGATAAATTTCACCGTCTATCAACGGCGGTTCCTGTACACAAAAACTGAATCAACGGCGCCGGTTCATGACAAAACGGCGCCGCTGGATGTTGCCATTTCTTAAACACCGGTAACTCTTTCTTCACCTCCTCTTTCTTACTATTACTCGAATTAGAGTTAGAATTAGAGAGACGATTAATCACCGATTTCAGATTTCCGGCATCAGGAGAAGCCGGAGAAGTAATCAACGGCGATAAAAGCGGTATAGCGACATTCCAATCGGTCGGTCGGTTGATTTGAATCGATGCCGGTGCTCGACGCTGTAACCGGCTAGGATTCCGGCGATCTCCGGTGGAAGTCCGGTGGTTGATTGACATAATTGGATCGGAGATTTGTATTTGTGGAGAGAGAAATTAGGGCTCGAAAGAGGGGAAATGTGAATGCGGTGAAGAAGAGATTTGGGGGTTTATATAGGGGCATGTGGAGGACACGTGTCAGATTTTCAGTCAAAGGTCAAAGAAAGAGCCAGAATATTTATGTTGCACAGCTCGGCTTAGAGCTGGATAACTGTGAGTATTTACTCTCACGAGTCTTGTCCATGTGAAAATATTTGACTGAATTTCATTTTAAGATTGTGATTATGAATCATGTTAACTCGAAATTTAAGTTTTATTAAATATGGAATTTAAATTTGAAAGAAGTATTGAAAATACCCCTAAATTCAGTGTAAATATAATTTCATTTTCAAATTATTGATAGCCTTAAAAACACCTCTTAATTTGACTGATTGAACTTAATTGTACATTTGATCTTGCAACATGAGGGAAATACACCCCTAAATTCTTGTCACGTTTAGTTTTTTTTTATCACTTCTCACGACTTCAGTTAAGAATCTTATGCTCCTACAAGAGTTTGAGACTACTTATTATGTCATGTTGCAGATCGGGCGTGTATATCTAAATTTAGTTAGTCAAGTATATGAGTGTTTTTAAGGCTGTCAACAATTTAGGGACAAAACTAATATTTTTTTTATTAAATTTAGGAGTGTTTTCAATACTTCTCTCATTAAATTAAATAAATAATCATTTAAACATTAAAATTCCATATTTTATAAAACTAAGTTTAATTGTTATGATAAAATTTGACTTATAACTTAACGTTTTATTGGCTATCTTCTAAAAACATTTTTAGGAAAATGTCAAATACATTATTATTGCCTTAAAGATTTGATTCCTTGAGAATAAATTACGTAATAAGAGGATACTTGTCATTGTATATTATAAATAGGACAGTAGGAAATTGTATACCAAAAAAGATATTAGCATAATAGGAAAAATAAGTTTGTTGATACCATGAGCACATGAATAGATGATATAAATTGCAATGGGTTTGGTGAATGAAATATTTGAGACGTTCACGTAAAGTTTTTGAAAAATCATACATTAAAATGGTGTGATACAACTTATTCTAACGTTTGTATTAATGAAGTGTTATAATTTAAATATATAAGTCCTGATTTATAAATATCCTAATTTAAATATATTAAAATATTTTTTTCAAAGATAGTTTTAAAACATTATAAAATATTTTTTTTATATTTTTATATTTTATAAATTTAATAGTCAATTAAAATATGCCACATAAATTAAGACATAGATTAATTGACATTCTTAGCCGAGCTCACGTCTAAGCAGCTTAAGCAAAAAAACTGATATTTTTATAGTATATACTATATAGTATATTAAAAATAAAAAAAAAACTCATCATCACTTGGTCAAAAGCGTTACATAGCTGACTGAATCCTTTAACCCAACGTCACTCTTTCTATTATTGGCAAATCCTATACCAATTTGTCTCATAAAATAAGTGAAAACACTTTTACAAAGTTAAAAGTAAAAACACCTCTTAACCATCAGCAATTAATTAACAATAATAACTTAATTAAACTAAATATAATTTTTAGAGAATATTATCCCTCTTTGTAAATGTCCTGAAAACCTATAATGACATTAAATTCAATGACAATAAAGATTTTCTTACCTTTTATTAATATATATATTTATTATCGTTAAAAGTTGTCTTTATTATAGTGATAGTTGAGTAGTTGGGAGCAGAGGCGGAGCTAGGTGAGGGTTCATGGGTTCGGACGAACCCACTAGCTTTCCCGTAAAATTTGTATTTGTTTTAAAAAATTAAATAATTATATATGCATATTAACTTGTGAACCCCCTAATAAAATTAATTGATAGTTCAGTGATAAGGAAGAGCGGTGAAAATACTTTCCACACATTTCTTCTGGGTTCGAACACCTTTCTTTTCTGTTTTAAAATTTAGAACCTCAAACTCTTAATCCTAGCTCCGGCTCTGTCTGAGAAGTGGATAAAAGACCTTGGATCAAATCCAACCCTCATTGGCTACTCAGTCATAAGCTCATAGCATGAAGCTTAATAATATGACTTACTTTTTTTATGTGATTTAATAAGTAAAAATTATTACACAATTAACTAATTATCATAAAGTGTTCATCCGAAAAATAGAGGTTTGAAGAAATTGTAAAAATTTATTGCACAGTATTACATATTATCCAGCCGTTAAGTAATGGATTTTTACCCGCACGTGAAACCATATAATCATCGTTCATTTTCTGACAAATGATGTAACGATTAACGGCTATGATTAGACTTACGTGGCTATTTTTAATCCTTAAAAAGATCAATGCACGTTTGGGTCGGAGATATCGAGTTATCTTCATTGTCTGATTGTGCTGTCACACATTTCAAACTTTGGATCGTTTTAACGTTCCTTTCGAGGATATCACCCACAAATGTGGTAGAATGAATGAGACTCTTTCGTTTTTAATCAAATATGAAATAGTAATTTTATAATAAATAGAATATTACAATAAAGAGTGTCGAGATAACTTTAAAATTTTGAAATTATGCATTTTTATGGTAATTATTTTAAATTAATTAGAATTTTTTTGGATATAGTTTTAAGTTATGAGTTTTCGTAAATTTGTAGATAAAAAGACTTGAGAATATAAATTACACTTTTTGATTTAGAGACAAGTTATACATAAATTACTACTAATAAAGATTATATTGTAAAGCAATATGGGAACAATGATGTAAAATTAGCAATTTACGGAATTAATAAAGTGGTTGTTCGATTAGTTATATATTCATAGTTAAGAACTCGCACTGAAAATGGGGTTTTGAAATGGATCTATTGGTATACTAGCTAGGCGAAACAAGATTAGAAATTATGAAGATATTCAGGACGAGGTGGATATTGCCTCTGTGGAGGATAAATTAAGAAAAGTGAGGTTGAGTCTGACATGATTCAGATATGTGACGAGGACATATTTAGATGCTTTACTTGGAGATGTGAGATGTTGAGTTTGGTGGGTCTAAGGAGAGGTAGAGAAAGATCAAAGAAGTATATATGGTGAGGTGATTAGACGTAACTTAAAACACATATAACTTATCGATGACACGACTCTAGATGAAAAGATATAGTGATCGGGGATCAAGAGTAGGTTAATAGGTAATTGTGCAATAGAGTTTCCCTAATCAATGGTATTAGTATTTTTTTTTTTTGAATTTTTATTATAGCCTATTATTATTCTCCTTTTCTTTCATATCATAATATTTGTGTTCCTGAAATATTCTCTTTTCCTTCTTATTTTGCTATATTTTATTTGAATTGGAAATTTATAAAAAAACAACCTCTCAATATTTACTCTCATAAAAGGTCGGGATAAGACTCATACAAACCATCTTGATGTTGATTTTGATCTTTTAATCCGTGTTTACTAAATCAATTTAATTTTGATCTTTAATCCGTGTTTACTAGTACTTTTATTCTTATTCATATATCATGAGATAAATTCTTACCTAACTTTATACAAATATTTTGTATGCAGGCAATAAAAATAATAAACCAAATTGAACATTTTAATCTGTGTTTACCAATTCTTTATTCTTATTTCATACTTCATATCATGAGATAAATTCTAACCTAACTTTATACAAATATTTTGTATGCAGGCAAAATGCTAAATTTTATGCTTTCCTATATGAAAAGGTACCCAAAATATATTTATTACCATTAATGTGATTCTTTTTTCCAAATATTACCTTATGCAACCAAAAATCTCACATACCTAACTAAGTTATTTTGAAATTATAGTTATGAAATTATAACAGTTGAACTAATTTATTTTGCAAGACAACAAGAACAAAAAAGAGGAGCTTAATGTAGGTGTCAAGCTAAGAAAAGACGGAGAATTAATAGATTAAAATAAGAAGAAGATGTTTTCAGCTATCAGAGTCTTCGATAAGAAATCTTTAATCAAACAAAATATAAATTTAATCTCGAACTTATTCAACCTTATCTAGGAACAAAAAGATCACTTAATTAGTACATCAGTTAAGAACAAACATAATTTCTAAATATTCTTCATGTGCCCTAGTCAAAGTGTCCATGGTGGGTCATAGTTAAACCACCTTTGACAAAAAAGAAAAAAGAAAAAAGAATATACAGAAATGAATGGACTCAAGCAAAGACCCAATCCAAAAGCATAGACAAAAGAAGGAATCAATTAACCCCTAACACTAGTTTTTGTAACTTTACAAGATTTTCAAGAACATTTTTGACTCCACTAAAATAATTTATCCACACCCTTTAATCTTTATAGCATATTTTTTTTTTTTCTCTTAATTTATGTTTTAAGCAATTCACAATAGATCAACCAAATATGCCAAAAAATAAATAAATCGAGCTGTACAGGTATATTGTACGTAATCTTACTCTAATTTTTACTGAAAGTTGTTCCATGACTTGAATTCATAACCTCCTTATCACATAACAATAACTTTACCAGTTACTCCAGGGCTCCCTGACACTTTACTAATTGAAATATCACAATTTAATCTGTAATAATTGACGAGCTAAGTCTTCCATAACAATTAAATCACAGTTAAGCAGAAGTTTATTGATTCTTGATTAATTACTTCCTTGCTAGGATTAATTTGTAACCATTTTTATTTTTGGTGCACCAACTAATATTTTGAAAGTATTAATTCATAATTTTCTAAAGTAAATAAGAAATTATTAAAAAGCTGAGTTACTGAAGTGTGAAGTACATAAAACAGAAATTAGAAATCGTTTGTAAAATGACCATTTTAACCCCTCAATATCATTATCACTATTAAAAGATCACTAGTTTTCCATTGAAATTTACCACTGAAAAATGTTTGATAGTTATTCCCACCGATATTTTGATTGAACGTGAGGGAAAAAAAAATAGTGGCATCTTCATACGGTAACAATAGAAAGCTTCGATGAGTATCTACACTATTGAAAAGAATCACTATTTTCCCTCTAAAATTTCCCTGAAAAAAAAATTCACTAGTTATTTTCACAGATGTTTTAATTGATAGGTGAAAAAGAAAATAATAATAATATTTTCATATAAAAAAATTAGAAAGTTTCCGACCATTTCAGTGAGAATGGATATATCAACCAAAGGTCATAATTAAAAATAAGGGTCATGTGAAAGATTATGTTTCTCAATGTTTATAACTTAGACCAACGAAAAGGTCATCGAACTGTTCAGCTTTTGACCAATGCGCCGAATTTCGATGACTGCTTGGCTCTTCCTGCATGGTTTAATTTTGAATATAACACGATAATCATATTTTTATTTGACTAATTAAATTCCTCCCAAGTTAATTATTCACATCGAGGGTCAGCTAGCAAACCAATTCTATGAAAATTCCACAAAGTTAAGAATAAAATCGTCTTAAATAAGTTAGAATACCAAGATTAGTATAACCCTATAGTCTAACTTAAGTTTCCTAGAAATTAGGATGTACTTCAGATTGGCCTTGCTCAGTGATAATTCTTGAATAATTTTTCAGGTTTCAGGATTATCGAATCGTCGTTCACAAGGGCTACCACATGAGTCCAGAGGGAGGAGTGAGGCTTACAGTTCTTTCGTCTTCAAGATAAGCTAGCAAGCTCCAGTTTCGATCTTTATCAAATCTCATAACCCTGCAGAAAGCTGAACAACAAAGGAATTGAAAGAGAAATGTTAATAGTAATAACATTGCATGACCTATGGAAAGCATGCATATGTTTCAAGGCTACTGTATGAACCAGTGGGCGTGTACTCGACATATTTGTCCCACCTCTAAGAACATCCAACTGAGCAAAAGAAGGAAAAACGAGAAGAAGCAGAGAAGAGATGAAGCATTTACGACATAAGTAAAATATTTACTGCTTACTTATTGATTGAAATGAAATAATAATGTGTATAAATGGTGATCGTGGTGTCTAGATGTATCTCTCTATGCATACTCCTTGAATGTTTCTTCCATCTTGAACAATTCTGAATACACGTGCGACACAAAATATTGATGACCAAAACTAGTTCGGTTTTATACTTCCCAGTGTGATCTCTCAAAATCTCTCCTGCAATTACCACAGTATGAAAGCATACGCTCCTCTCTCTCTCCCCCCCCNCCCCCCCCCCCCCCCCAAAGCAGTCCAGCACTATAACAATAACAAGAAATCAGAAGGCAAGGACAAGAATTATGTCTTGACAGGATGAAAAGGAAAGATAATAATCGTAACCGTTCAATTCCCTCGTCAGTTCTAGATTAATCCCCCAACTCATCCCTTACCCTTCCCACTTATCTGAAGCAAAAATAAAAGCAAACGTATAAAACCTGAGTTGAAAATGAACATAGATAAATTAGAGTAACACTTATTTGTACCTCTTATGAATTCAGATAGCACATTGCCTGTGCTTGAAGATAACATGAATCCTTATACTTTCTCCCACTGCCAATGTGAATTCCATTTTTAATCCAGTCCTCACGATGAATCCAGGCCTCCCTACTAATATCAAGAATTCCGAGGATCTGCAGTGCATAGAAGTGATACTAACTCTATAGAGTCTCATTCAAACTTAAAAGTGAAGCATGGTACAAGATTTGGTTGAACAGGTATCACCTTATGCATCATTAAAAGAAAATCGTCTCAACAAGATAAGTACAATCCTGGATATAGCAATCTCAAATTGAGCTGGTGGTTATTGGAAAGAAGAATTCTACCAACTGTAATAGTGTACCATTTAGTATTCTTCAGGAACTAAGATTATTAAACAAAAAGCACAACACAATACAATGATTGTCCCTCTTGAAGATCTTGAATTGAGATGTTATTCATAAATTATGCACCAAAATAGGTTCAACGCAACAATAATCTGTAGCATCAACTGTTCTTTAAGCACTGTAGTGGAGTCTTACAGTTCAGTTGATGCGATTAGCAGCCCCATTACGCTGTTCAGACTCTTCAGTGCCATTTATTTCATTTGTGACAAAAACACACTTCAGGTAATCCTATAATAAATAGTTATTATTTATCAACTCCTTTTATTCCTTTTATAATTGTGGTGTGAGAGGTACCTTGGCTGCTTATTATTTACCACCTCCTTATAATAACTTATAATACAAAGCCCTAAATTGTATCAAAGCCATATTACCAGAATGTAGGATATAGCCGTTAAAAAAATAGTGTGATGGAAACTAAGCAGAACCTCTAATAAAAATAGTGTCTACTTACTGCTCCGCCTTTCCACGACACAAATGCTGGATTTGTTCTCGATTGCAAGACCTAATATATGTACATACAAACGTAAATGTAAATTCTTGACAGCAACTTACTATATAAAAAGAGAATAAAAGATGAGAAGAAAACAAAATGATGCAAGTCTGCAAGGACAGTAAGGGCCCCAAAAAAGGATGGGTACCCAAACACAATAGTTTCTATTGCACCTATTTGAGCCAAGATTCTTCAAAGTTCCATTCCAAATATTTACCCACACATGGTCCATTTTACATATGTATTTCAACAAGTTGGATTAGTTGACGAAGGAATCGACATACAGGGAAAAAATGGCAACAACGACAATCACTACGCTTCATATCCGTGCAAGTTGGTGTCGACTATATGAATCCGAAACAGAACAAAAAACACTTAAGAATTTGTCTTTTATCCATTCATTCCAAATATAAATCTTAAATAGATTGCTCTATCGTGACAACTATTTAATCCCTAATACTTTTTAAACCTCAAAATACTCTTTTCATAGAAAACACCTAACTCCCTCTTCATTCCATTTTCACCATTTGTTCTTCTCTCTTTTGTGCTTAGGTCTATTGCATTTATCATAAAATAATTTACATTTATTAAAAACAATCCTATCAAATCAATTTAGAGTAAATTGATACATAAGTTAATTTGTAGTTGAATCAATTAGAATTAACAATAGAGGAGTATACAAAGTTAATAGAGCTTATAAGCTAATGGCTCAGACAAACCAACAAATTAAAAATTGGCCATGGAAACAAATATGGAAAAGCAGAATACCCTACAAAGTATCTTGCTTTGTCTAGTTGTTTGCCAAGGAAGCAACTCTTACTCAAGACAATGTCATGAAGAGAGGGATAACCTTATGCTCTAGATGCTTTCTCTGTGGGGAGACTTTANTCTAGTTGTTTGCCAAGGAAGCAGCTCTTACTCAAGACAATGTCATGAAGAGAGGGATAACCTTATGCTCTAGATGCTTTCTCTGTGGGGAGACTTTAGAGAATGTAAATCATCTGTTTCTACACTGCAAGTACACTCAACAATTATGGAGGATTTTTTTGAGTCACAAAGGCATATCCTGGACAATGCCTGAGGAAGCAGGAGTACTGGCAAAAGACAGAGGCAGATGGAGACTTATCCCTGCTTCAATATGGTGGGTAATATGGAAAGAGAGGAACTCTAGGTGTTTTGAGAGCATAGAAAACAGTGTGCAGAAAGTGAAGCTCAACTGCATTTTGCTATTATGTTTTTGGTGTAATCAGTTATACTCAAATGATACTGTCTCTATAATTGATGTTTTAGACTCAATATAGCCATAGAGCAGTAAGAATTTGGGGGTTTTGTACATAAGGATTGATCAAAAGAAGAATCTACTTCAACCGATATGCCCCCTCCAACACATAATTACTTATTTATAAAATAATTTTTTTATACTTAAAAGGCATTATTAGTATGTGATGCTTATCAAATAATTTGTACTCATCAACAAGTGAGAGCAAGAGACGTGTATGTTTCCTAAGGAAATACCAAGGAACTCTTATATATTTATTTTTGGATTCTCCTTTCCCTTTTCAATTTGTTTTCCCCTTTTATGGTCTTCAGCATGCTGAAAACAATCTAAGCATCTGAAGGATATATTTAATATTTGAGAAGGCCAAACATATAATGAAACCTTAGGACGGTAATGGGGCAGGACTGATATAAATTTATTTGATTAAATTAAGAAGCCGGATTATGCATCTGGCAAAGAGAAGATATAAGGTACACAAGATTGTCTGCAAATGCATATTGAAGAACGACATAACAACTAGAATAGAAAGAAATCAAAAGCTCAAAACTTACCTCCACAGTGTCAATTGCTTCATGTGAAGGGATTGCATGTAAAACTCTGGATACGAAAGTGAGCAGTTAGCATAAAAGCATACTATTTTGTTAGAAACAAAAAACATCAAAGCATACTGATCTCCTAAACCATTTCTATAGCTTAGAAAATTTTGAACATTCTACTTATTAGCACTTCCCTGATAGCATGCCAAAATGCAGTCGCCTAATTATGCTTTAAAAATCTTCTAAACAGAGAGTGGAATATTCATTGATGATATGTATATATAATTATGTCCAACTTCTAGCAACAGGGGCATTGTTTTCTTTTTCTGTTTAAATTCAGGCAAAACTAGACTTGAAACAAACCTTTCCTCCACAGCAGGAATGAGACCATAAATCAATGCAGCTCCACCAATCTGAAGAGTTGAAAAATATCACGCTTCAAACCACATGACAATAACTATAGGTTAAATGCCTTAAACAACTAACCAATTGCATGCTGCAAAACAACTTTCTCTGTAGCTCAATACGCCCTGTCAATTGTAAGAAACAAGGCTCAGAAAGAGTATATCCAAAGTCTACCACATTATAGAATAGATTACTATTATCACCTGTCAAAAGAATGCTCTTTGTAATAGCTTCAGCAAGTCCAATAATATCTTCTTTCTTTGGCTTTGTTTGGAAAACTGGGTAGCTCTCCCACATCGGATATGCACCACCACCAGGGAAGTCCATGTGCCATGTGTCCTCAAGCATATCATCATAATCGTTAAACCTATTTAGATGCAATAACTGAGCACAGACGGAGGGAGAAAGGATTTAGTGACATCATATATACTTAACTTACCAAGAGCGGGGTGGCGGAGGATAGACATCTGGAACCAAAAGCATTGGGTAAAATAAACCCATTGGGGGAACCTGTATTAGCAAACTATCAGGCACTAATATCAACCCTTGTCAATTCAAGGTTTCATCTTTATCAGCAAGTACCAAATCTGCCTCTTTCTTTTGAATTTTAATTTTAGATTTTCATTGAATTATGATTAATAAATAACTTTTCTGGATTAGACAATTCAAGTTGTCAAACCATGACAAAAAACACTAGCTGCACTCCCTTGTAAGCAGTAACCTTGTGATATATTGCATTGAAAATGTTGCCCCAGAAAATTATGAGACATAAGCAGAATTTTATCTTCGAAGAGTTAGAATGTGAAAGTTAAGCAAATGGCATTAACAAAAGCAAAATAAATACAAGAAGATTTTGAGGTTAAGAGGTATACATTAAGAGCAGTCAGCCTAGTCTTATGAGATCCAGGTTGCATTCCATCTTCATATGAATGTACCATAGCAACAGCTTCTACTTCCCCCTCCTGGACAGTGGAATAAATTAAACATGCATTTAGGTGTTCATGTAAGGATGCATCATATTGATCAAGAGTTATTATAAACAGTGTGGTAGATTACAATAGAAAGTGATAAATCAAACAAATAGACTGAACATTATCCAATAATTGTCTCTATTCATCCCAAGGACACATTGGATATACATTCCCAGCTTCATATATTGATTACCAAACTGAGGAATATCCAGTAATGGGCAATACGTGTTTTTTTTGTTGAAAAAGTTTACTAGTATTATAAACATAGAAGTACACCAATAGTGAACTCCTGTAGTAATTACATCAAAAGTATAGAGGGTTTACCAAAAAGAAACTAAGCACCTATCTCCCTCATAAACTATCTAAGAATAGGGTGATGTCCCCCGGATCCTTGGGAATAGAATGGATACACCAATAGTAAAAGGTCACTAAACAATTCATTTTAATGCTTGGGCAATACGTGTTTCTAGCATATAAATGTTAAAAACCTTCAATTTGTATATTTCTACATATTAGGGAACTCACTTTGATCTGACAGTAGGACTCCTTAAGTCTGTTAAGCATCAGCAAATCTACAGGCTTTGACAGGGCATCAGTCCGAATAGGTGGCCATGTTTGATGATGCCTCTGAGTCCAGAGAAGGCATCTTGATATATCCTGTTAGAATTATTATTATTTTTAAAATGACAGATAGGTTGGCTAAGAAAGACGAAAGACAATTAAAAATCATTGAGGAAAGACTAAAGGAGAAGCCGAGAACTTAATAAATTGCTTCAAGCTTGACGCTGAAATGTGTAATCATCTCATCTAAAAGCTTAAGCCATTAATGAGAGCACATTTTTAGTTATTTAATTCTATTATGTATCAACACTTGAAGACAACCCCAGGTTTTTCCAAAAATTCCCTAGAGCTTTGCATCATTTATAAATTATAAAGACAAGGAGAAGAAAAGTTTGTTCCAGCATATAAGAACAAGGGATAGTTAAGTTTGTGCTAATTATCATAATATTGAACTTTGCATCATATGATAGATCTTTGGAATAAAGTTATAGAATATAGACTTGGGGATATTACAAAGGTGAAACCAGTTTGGATTCACCAGCAATAGATCTAAGATAGAAGTAACTTTAGAGGGAGAGGGAAATGATATAGAATTGACCTAGAAAAGGGTATGATAGAGTGTCAGGAAAAGTCTTTTGGGTGGGTGTATGAGAAGAAAAAAACACATAAAATATTAATATCTCACAAAAGACATGTATGAAAGAGCAGTTACAAATGTTAGAACTGCGAAAGGAGAAACAAAGGAGTCATGACTCTGAGTTTACACTAGAGATCTGCCTTGAGAGTTGAGCCCGTACTTAATTACCCTAATTATGGATGACTTAACAAAAACACATATAATAAGGTTTTGGTACATGCTATTTGCAGATGATATTGTATTAATAGATGAAACTAGCAAAGCAGCCAACCAAAATTTGGAACTATCAACTATGGAGAAGCAATTTGGAGACTAAAAGATTTAGAATATGTAGAAATAGACAAAATACAATGCGTTGCATTTTTAAACCTTATAATAACACTGAAGGTGAAGTGAGATCAGACGAGACTGTGATACTCAAATGCAAATAATTCAGAAATCCAGACTCAATATTCTGTGAGAATGGCATGATAAATAACAAGGTAACACAGAATTACAATGAGATGGTTGAAAAGGAAGATTAGTAGGGGTGCAATTATGCGATAGAAAAATACCTAACAAAGTGAAATTTAGAGAAAAATCAGTTGAGATTCTTTCGTTGTTGTTGCTACATTTATATCAAACAGTAAGTGTGAGATTTAGTGAATTTCTAGGTTTGAGAACCCTTAATTTTCCTTACAAGAAAAGTAATTTAGTTTGGAATAGAAAGGTCTAAAGATAGAGGAATGGATATAAGGGATTCATAAAGTCGGAACTAATTAGTTGGCATTAAGGCATAAGTGATTGACTAATTGAACAAGGATAAGACATTTCAGTTTCTCTATGCAAATCCCACTTGAGTTGTCAAGCATAAGCAGCCTATTGACAGCAAAACTATTCAATAGAAACATCCGATTAAACAAGTTCCCAGTTTATTATATGTCTCACCCTACTTAAAAAAGAAACTCAGATGGCATCTCCAAGAAATAAAAATGAAAATAACCTCTAGTATAAGCAAAGCATAAAAAAATAAAAAGAAAAAAAAAATTGAGCTTCTCGACTTTTTCACTCTGCAAAGTAAAATCCATACTTTTTACTGAATGCTCACCTCTCCACCAAACCGTAAAGATATCTGTGTTGTGGGTAGAACCACTCCATCCTGCCCAATAGCATCAACCATTAGCATATGAACACATGGTGGATCAGCATAAAGGTCAAATAGCAATTTTCAGATGTTCTTGTTAAAAAGCATAAGAATATCACAGAATTCTCTCTGCTTCCAGATTTATGTAACAGCAGATGTATAGACTGTAGGTCATCTACATAGATAACAAGGCATTGACAGAGCAATTGGGGAGACCAAGGGGCAGTTGCCCTGATATTCTTGCTTAAGAGTTAAGACACAGGATTCATGCTGAAGCAGTAATCACAGTGAAGTAATGACAATGAAAGATGTCACGCCAATGATAGAATAGCACTCTCAGAATCCCAATTTTCTTGTATAATTTTAACCTAGTATTGAGACTATGGGTAATGAGAAATTTTGTTATACTTGGGTGTGCATCAATAGCACTGATGGTACTGGATGTACTAATCATGATTCATGGCCTGTCATAATAGGTGGCGAGAGCCGTTCGGAAAATCTATTTAAGAAATAAAGAGGAAAGATACCATTACTGTGAGTCTGTGAAGAGTGATGCCTTAGTAACATGAATTACTTTCGGAACATTATCATGATTCATGTCCAGTTATAACCACCACCCACTTCCGCAACACACAAGGAAAAACCCTTGCAGTATGCCAGTATCAAAGTTACCAGAATCCTTATCCCGGATCCCATTTCTAATGCTGGAGTGCTATAAACAAAGCTGTAACAGAAAAGGGGCTTAATTGTAACTTTCCAACCATTTAGAAGGTAGAAATAAAGCCACCATACCTCAACACAGATAGCAGATGTCACTTGAGCTCCTAGGTTGACAATGCATGCTGTTGATAAACCATTTCCAAAAACTGCAGCAAGACCTTCCTGGTTTAACCAATTCAAACAGAACATGAGTAACAAAGAGGATTTCACACATTTTCATCCCTACTGTTTGATTACATGGTACAGTTAGCACTTCCAGTTAGTTGTTTTCAGTCATCTGCATTTCCAAGAACAGGCAATTGCATATTCAAGAGTAAAGTTTTCCTATTTCAGCAAACTTCTTAACATCCTGAATGTTTCTTCCTTAGCCCTCCTAAGGAAACTAATGGCACAACGATCAAGAAAGGAAGGGAGACTTTTAAAGCTTGTAGCATTAAACATGCCATAACATTTGTGTCACTATAAAAGTTTGTCATTAAGGATAAAATAGAAGGTTTGTGTTAATATTTCCTAACTTAGAAAACTCTCGGGTTTTTTTTAAACGAAGAAAAAATTGTCACAGGAACTGGAACCGAGGGGAGTAAATAATTTAGATCTTGGATTATCATAAGAGCCAACTAGGAAGGGGAAAACAAAACATTGATGAGACATCCTAAACATAGGATTTTTGGGAGCAGAATTATTAATTTAAATAGTACACCGTCCCACACCTCCTCCCACTATGCCCAACTTCAAATAAATAAGTGTTTCTAATATATTCTGACCCTTCTTTTTTCATTTCATCAAGAAGTAGGTGCTCCATAAGAAAGAAAGTGGGCCCATCGTTGGGCAAATTATTGCTAAACGTAATGGTGTACAAGATATATCTTCCTATTTTCCTTAAGTAAATGAAAATGAAATGTATCAATTTTGATCTACATCAAATAGCCTAAAACCAACTTTCAAGAAGTAGCTTAAAATTTCTAGAAAACTAAACGTGATCCCCTTTTAGAAAGTGCAGCAAGTCTATCAAGAAACTTGCAATGAGGGTAGTAATATGTAAGGTCTTCTATGATTATAGCTCTAAATGACACTGCTTAACAAATACATACCATACACACAAGTTTTATTGGTATTATTGTTGATTAGAAACATGGGGCAAGCAATTATCAGATCTTCATAAAAATAGAATGAAGTAATCTATATATTTCAAAGTTCATGCTGTCACGTATGTCGGTAGTTGGAAAATTTTATGAACAGGTTAATAAGAATGAAGGTTTAGGTCCAACTTGTGTGCATACAATCACTTAATAATGCCTAAAAAGTACAGCAACATAATATCACCTGGTGGACTACTGCTGAACCAAAGCGTAAGTCACGCAACACGATAGATAGCATTTCCTTGATTTCTGCTTTGCAAAAACAACAAGAAGTGTTACATTTTCTATAAGGAACAAAAAGTGCTATATCAACGATAGAAAGGGGTGATCATATGGTAAAGTCACAATCACATACAATAACATCGACAACAACTATGTGTAAATCCCAAACAAGTTGGATTCGGCTATATGAATCCTCACTGACCACGTCTACAGTCTTAGAAAACTCTTTTACCTTGTTTGTGCATGGACTATGAAGCCTCCTGTAAGCTTTTATGAAAGAAAAAGCACTCTCAGGAAATGGACACAAAACAAGAGAATAAAACATAAAAGATCCAATGACCAGTTTGGCCACTAGATTCCTTGTGATGAAGTACTATGAGGATAATGGATGGTTTGATTAACGAGTCAATGAAGGTGGTGAAATTTGAAAGAATTTCCAGGCAAAGAAAGTAAAATACAGAACTTCTATGTCACCCACCAGCACTGGCAAGTTAGCATAGAGACTGACATGAAATTAATGTTTTGTTCTTCTTCCTATTCGATCTGATGAAACTAAAATCTTTTTAAAATGTTCTATCACTGTTACGGTCCAATCTGGGTTCATCTATCCGAAGTAGGGATGGCAAAATGGGTAATATCTATGGTTATCCATCCAACCTAACCCATTTTAAATGGGTTGGATACCTGATGTTTTTTAAAAAAAAGAGTAAATATGAGTCAACCCATATTATCCACTTAAAGTATGGTAATTTAATGGGCAAAATAGATAAAAACTACAGGCTACAGCATATACTTTTTTTTTAACATAGGCTACAGCCATATAGTATTATGTTATTTCCTAGAATTTAGAAAGAAAGGAAAAAAGCAGGTTATAAATATTGTTTAGCATTTATTTGCCAGGAAACACAATGCCTTGCTAAATTCATTTCCTTGGAAATTTGTGAATGTGGTTTGACATAATAACTGAACTATAAGCATATTAATATTGTTGGATTGTTCAAAGGGAATAGTTGATGTTCTCTTGGTTCCCCAACAAAATAATGCGGTAGAGTAGCCACACAGTACATAAAACTAGTAATATGAGCTCTCTTGGTTCTATGATATAGTAGGTATTGTCTTGATACTATGATAATGATAATTTTGATCAGCTTTGGTTGGGTAATTTAGACCCACCATATTCCACAATGATAATATATTTTTTTTTTGATAACCGAGAAATTTGTCTGTGACCCGCCCTTTGGACCAATCACAGCCTTCTAAACTTAGTGGATAATGGGCCCGCCCCTCTACCCTTCTCCACTTAAATACCAGGCTTCGCTTTGCATGGTGTGGGGCTTGAACCTGTGACGTAAGCCACAAATCCTCCACCTTTTGCCACTTGAGCTAGGCCTTGGGGGCTTCCACAATGATAATATGGACAATAAGGATGTCCATATTATCCAGTGAGCAACCTATTTTTTATTCGTGTTAAATATGACTGGTCAGGTATTTTATCCATTTTTGTTTAACTCGTTTTCGACTTGTCCATATCCGACTCAATCCGTCCGTTTTCCACTCCTAATCCGAAGATTAGTCACTTACCAGCAATCCCTTAGACATTAACAACAACAACATACCCAGTGTAATCCCACAAGTGGGGTTTGGGCAGGTTAGGATGTACGCGGATTTTACCCTTACCTTTATGCGGTAGAGAGGTTGTTTTCAGTACATCCTACAAAAGAAATTAAAATGACAATCTGAGGAAACCATAGGGAAATTTCCTCTTCACCAAACTGTTGGGCTTCTCCATGGACAACAAGACCCTCTTTCAAAGTTCTTGCTTTGAATTCCGATTTTCCTAATTTCAAATCCACGTAATGGATGAGTTGAGAAATTTTCCGAGAAACCATTTTATGATGGGTAACTATCTTCAGCATTTGGAGAGGCAACAAAAACTTAAATGCTTGGAAAACTAGTCAAGATAAGGAAAAGGCAGAGGAAAAGTACTGATCTTTCCATTTCGTCATTTGGTGTTAGCAGTAGGAAGAGGAGGGAACATGGGGATATAATTTCCTTTTGGGCCTACAAATTTTAATTTCCCTTTCCTCTTCAATTTACCCACTTCTTTTACTTCTGCTCTCTTTTGCCTTACCTTCCCCGTTCCCAAAATCAGTGGAAACGAGACCAGAACAGCTCTTTGGATTCATCTCAATCTATTGTCAATTAAATTGATTATCCTCATTTCAGTCTGCAGGACAGCACATATGTAAGAGAACACACTACCACAATTTTTTTAAAATGATAGTGGTGTCCGGGCCAATTTGCGCAACTCTGAGCTAGTCCACCTACTACAGCACACAAGCACAAATGTTGGTAACCTGCCCACCAAGGCTGGAGCAGCTGGGGATTCCCACTGTCACACACACATATCTCTCTCTTGATAGTCCAATTAGTGGAGTATTTATTTTCTCTAGAACACTGAAACTTCACATTACTTCATCAATGAAAACAGGTGTCCCATGGATGACATTATGGCATTTTTACAAACCAACTCAGAGAAACACATAAGAGACCTTATGCACATGTGAATTAGCGAAGTTAGCTAGACTATGAGCAGTTAAATTCCAAGATCTAGTGGTGTATGCACCTTATAATATTTATTTCAAAATTGCAGATTTGACCAAAATAACAAGATTCTAGCCTAAAGATAAATTTACCAGAGTTCTGGTTTCAGACACAGAAAAAATGAAAAGGAAAAAATAGAGTATATATACCACGATTGTCAAATGTCTCTGGAATAACAAGGATTGCAGAATACATGTTTCTCTCATGATGAGGAATATGCAATTTCTCAACCAAAATCCACTCCCATATAGTATGCAGGTCTTCGAGAACCTAAAATTCCCCAAGTATTATATTAAAATAATGGTCACTGGACCTCTTGTTAATCTGAAAGAAGTTACATTTATACACCTTTCGAAAAACCAACAGAAAAGTTCTCAGAAAATCATGCCAATGCTCAATGAAAAAATTGTAAAGGGAAATCCAACATTGATTTCAAAAGTAGAGTTACTAATTTTTTTTTGAAACTTAAAAGTAAAGTTACTAATTTGTGAGTCACAACTGGAAGAAGCAGATGCACATCAAATTTTCCATGCATCTAAAGAAATCTTGAAACAAGATGTTACCTGCTGCGTCGGGTAATATTGAGATACATTCAGATGACCTCGGCGTATAGGACGCCGCAAGCAATATGGTTCAGTTGGGGGTATTCTTAAAGCTTCCTCTCCACATATGTACTCTCTATATTTACGTTCACTGGAATTAGGTTCAACCTTAATCTTGCTTTCCTTCAGAGTGGGCGACTCGCTGGTATCGCCCTCGTTGGGTACATCTTCTTCTGCTATTGCAAAACATACTTACTCATTCTTGAAATAAAGGTGTAAATAACAGAATAAACAAACTAAGCATGTTCTTGTACAAGCTCCTATTGAAAATCAAACAAAAGCTAAGCCAATCAGAAAATATCATCTCTCCGACATGGATGTTCTGATCAATTGAGTAGTATTCTCATGGTGTACAAGCCTTAAAATCTTTTATATGCACAATAGGTAGAAGCTGAATTTCCAGTAGAGATATAACCAAAGAGTTCTTAATATTCAAAACAAAAATTTTGAGAGAAAAATATTTCCAAGTCCAAAATTCAAGATTGGGTCATCAACTATGGAAGAGTTGCCGTATAATATCCTTGTCATAATGCTCATTGGCCATTTGAGAAGCTTGACATGGGAATATCAGATGATATCTAAACGCATAAAGATCTCCCAGAAAATATGAATTAGACCACCCACAGAAGCACTAGTAGAATTAGAGATGGGGAACCATTCGGCTGCTTTAGGCATTAATAGCAGAAAATATAGTCATGCCAGCTGGAACATAGGGCTACTTGCCAATCAACTAACTGGCTAGGACATCACTTGCAGACAAAGAAGAATGAGTAGTAGACTAAAAGAGTATTCAAACTCCATACAAAATATTGTGTATCTGTACATAAAACTGGTTTACAAGAAAACTATACACCACCTATAACTTTCAGCATTGACAATGCAACAGCCAAACCTGAATGAATAAATGCTTCATTCAAAGAATGAACAGGTTACAGTTCTTACCTGTTGTTGAAGAATGAGGGACACTTTTCTCGAAAACATCAGTCCAAGTGAACGCTGGCTCTTTCATGTTATTTTGCAGAGGATATGCGTCTACACGCCCCATCTGCGCAGATAAACACAAAAGCTTGTCGATAGAGGTATTCCAGAAAGCATGACTATAGATACTTTGTAATTCAACTAGTTTCGATTCCATTAAAATCTTCCTGATAAAATCTAGCTTCAAAACCTCCAATAACCACTCCTTACCACACATTTACATGGAAATCTTGCAGAATCCAAGAAAAAAAATTCATATTATACTTTAAAAAGCATAGAGAATTCTCCCTGGTACCTTGCGTGGATAAGAACTGTTAGCTACCTCCTCATCCAAAAATGGAATTCTCAATAGCGACGCAACCTGATAAAAAAAAAAGTGAAACATTGAAAATATATTACAAAATATTCATGTCATCGACCCATAAAGTTTCATATTTGTGCTTATATGATTAAACATATTTTTTTTCAAGCTCAAATATATAATTTAAACATTGTTTACTATATTTCATTGTACTTACAATGTCATACGCTCTTTCCCGTTCCATATGCTGTGCAGTTGTAACCTGAGAATTCAGCATCTAATCCACCAAAAAAAAGGATATCATCAAAACACATAAAAATACACCCTTGCAATATGATCAACAAACTAAAGATGACTTAAAACTTCAAAACTAAATTTTGCGAAAAATCACAAAAAACTGCATACTTAACTACAAAAATTCACAAAATTAGCCTTACTTGATCTTGAGCATTTCGTTTCGGTAACTGACTAGTGCGACGGGAAATGCAATGAGGTATATTGAATGGAGTGTCATGTTGAGCCAATCCTATTCTAATATTTGCGGAACCTAAATTACAGTGAAGTATTTTACTTAATTAGCTAACAGAAAAAAAAAATAAACTGGAAATTGAGAGAAGTTAGGGTTTAGTACCTGGATTGATGACGACGATATTGGACCCGCGTTCAGTGAAGATGTTAGTAGGAACTGCTGTTTTAGGGTAATCCTGCGTATAGAAACAAAAATTGTTAGATTGAGAAGAAGAATATAGAAGAGTGAAGTGTGTATAGCAATGGTGAAGATGAGCACCATGGCTAAAAGCTTGAGGGAGCAGAAAACGGTACTGATGAAGAAGGGGGTTAGCTTATATACTGTTTGGAATTGACCCGAAACTCAATTTCTGTACAAATTAATTTGACTCAACTTAAATTAGCTTAGTTGAGGTTCCTTGTTAGTTAATTCATGATTAATATTTCTTAAGAAAATTATTTTAACGGCCTAAATTGAAAACTTACTTTTTATTATTAGTACTCTTTGGATTTTTCTGAAACTTTTCTCCTAAAAAATAAAAATAGTTAAGAATCTTATTTTTAAAAAGAGTGAAACATAAAAATAAAGTTGACAATTTTCTTGAATTTTGAAAGCAACAATAACATATTCAGTGAAATTCCACAAGTGAAATCTAAGAAAGGTGAAATATACGTAGATTTTATTACTATATCATTGAGATAAAAAGATTGTTCCAAAAGACCCTCAGCTCAATTGCAATAAATTCCGGTATAAAGATGAAAGAGATAATGAAGAGAATATAACAAATAACAAAAAAACAATACAAAATATACAAAAGAAGAGTCAAAATAACAATAAAACATGTGACAATCGAAACTCCATAAGAACATACTAGGGTAGATTAGTAAAAAGTTAAAAATAATAATGATAAAAAAAAAATTATAATAATACAACTAGTACCATCACAAACACCAATCATCCTAAACAAAACAACACTATTATTAAATGTCATATCTCCATGCATCACATTATTAAATGTTTACTCCACATATTCTATCTTGATCCGGCTCAACATGAATCTTTTAGCCTCTAAAGTTTGTCTCTTCACCTCTAACTCAACACTAACTACATTGCGCATCTCATCAATCAATACTATGTCGTCCATAAATAACATGCACCATGATATTTCATCTTAAATGTCTAGCATTAAAACATTCATCACATAGGCAAATGGAAACAAACTAAAAGTCGACCCTTAGTGTAATTCCATCTCCACGTGGAAGTGCTCTAGAATCTCCGCTCACTGTTTTTACCCACATCTTAGCTTTCTTGTACATGTCCTTTATCGCTCTAATGTAAGCCACCAATACACCTCTTGCCTTCAGGCATCACTACTAGACTTCCCTCAAGACTTTATCATGAGCCTTCTCAAGGTCAATAAACACCATATATAAATTCCTCTTATTTTTTTGAATACTTTTCCATCAGGCTCTTCACAAGATGAATGACATTTGCAGTTGATCGTCCTGACATGAATCAAAATTGATTCTCTAAAATAAAAACATCCTTTTTCACTCTCAACTTCACCGAATTTTTTTATCATGGGCGAGGTACACCTTGTGTCAGTTGTATGAGGGCTTATTTGGCTGCCAAATATACATTAGGACCCACATTCCACTTCCCTTTCATTTCCTTTTCTCATCCATTTTAACCTTTTTTTTTCTACTTTTACTTTTACCTCACAACTGTTTCTTGCATTTTTTTTTTTACTTGTTAACTTTTAATATAATAATTTTATTTTTTGATTTTTTATTTACATTCGATATTTATATTAAAATTCGATTATTTCATATTTGTGTTGTGTAGGCTTTGTTCGCAGAGATATACTGTCTATCAAAAATTTTTTATATTCAAAACTTATTATATTATCATTATTTTTAATATATATATATATGTGTGTGTGTGTAATTATAACTCATCCACTTTCTTCAATTTCTTAAAACTCATCCAAAAAATTAATTTTTTGACACATTCATTTTGGTTTTTCCTCAAATAAATGATGGGACAGAGGATGATGTTGCTTCTCGTTTACTAAAGATTTCGAGTTCAAGCTTTGAATATGAAAAATTATTTATCTCTCTGAACAAAGTTTTATACAATACAAATTTAAAATAATCAAATTTTAATGTAGATATTAAATGCAAAATAAAAAATCAATAATAAATATCATACAAAAATAAAATTATGTTAAGAATTAACAAGTAGGAAAAAAATGCAAGAAAGAATTGTGAGGACAAAGAAAAAGTAGAAAAAAAGGTTACAGATGGATGACAAAAGAAAATAAAAGGAAGTGGAATGTGGGTCCCATATACCTTTTGGCAGCCAAAATAAGCCTTATGAGCCCGTTTGGATGGACTTAAAAAAAATAACTTTTAAGTAAAAAATAAAAAGTTAAATTGAAATGACTTTTCAGTCAAAAAATAAAAAGTAAGGGATATCTACTTTTGATTTCTAACTTATTTTAAGTTAATTTTAAACTTATTTTAAGTTATTTGTTATATTTGCCAAACACTTTTAAAAGTAAAAAATTGACTTAAAAATAAATTTGACCAACTTTTAAGTCAATCCAAACAAGCTCTAACACTACTTGTACCTCGATGAGAATAAATTTTTTCCAACTTCACCACATTCTCTCAAACTTTTATAATATATAAAAAACTTAACAATTTAATACCTCTATAGTTATTACAATTGAATCAACAATTAGTGGGAGTAATATACTGGGACCAAAATGAAAGAAACAAAAGTTACAAAGGAGTTCAACAAGAAACTCATCATTAAACCCAATGCTATTGGTTATGAAACGTGTCTCCTTCAATCGACCGTACATTTCAACAGATGGCCAAACCACAAAGCGAGTCTAATTTTTATCTTACTCGCGAGCGTTTGCCGTCTGCACAGAGAAATTCATAGCAGGTATGGAGGAAATTTTAATAGTATAGTATAAATAAGCCGTCAATAGAGAAAAAAAGAAAAGGTAAGTGGGCATTTTTGAGAAGAGTTGTGATTCAAGGTGTTCGATACGGAGAAAAATATTTTTGAGAAATTTAGCAAGTTACTGAAGTAATTAGATTGTAAGTAGTTTCATGAAAAGTGTTGTAACGAAGCATGCAACTTATAATCAACTTTTAAAAAAGGAGATGTTTTTGTTAGGAAACATTTTATTTGTTAATATGAGTTTTTTTAGCATGAATTTAAATTTAATTGGGATCTAATATGAATTCGAACATCAGGTCGAAACTAAACAAAAAGCATCTAGAAAAATAAACACATAAAACGATTAAAGAAAATTCAAGATCTACTATTTATATATATTTTTTTTAAAATCAAATTTAGATATAATTTTTCATTAAAGAAAGTTTGAATAAACCTCTTGAATCTCGACCCTTGCTAGCTCCAAAGTGATTGCTAAATTTGCAATTAAATAGACAACTCACAAGTCATAACTTCGCTTAAACATGCAATTTACTCAATTTCTTAAAGGCCTTGTAATTACTTCATTTTCTTTTTCTTATAAATATAAAGCTCAATCAATTCATTTGTATATTACTAAGTATAGTAATAATAATATTACTAAGATACTCATAAATCATGAAAAAAAATATTAAGTGTGAAATTCAAAAATTAAGTAGTTAAAAAATCTTCAAAAAATTGACGTGAATTAAAAATTAAATATGTTAGGTTGTAATTGATACTCCTACTTTTTATCAACTCTGAAAATAAATTACCTTTAATAAATATTACTCAAATTAATCAAATTTCAAAATAAATACGAACTAAACCGATCGGAAAAAAAAGACTCAATACCAAAGTTGAGTTCCCCAATACTAAGGGGACCAAAGAACAATTTCCCCTATCTCTAGTTTTACTACCTATAAATTAGAGGAAAACAAAGACCAACAAGATCCCTGTTTTTTCTCTCTCTGTTTGAACTCGTCTCTGTTTTCTCTTTTTCTAGAGAGAGAAAGGCAAAAAGATAGAGAAATTTGAATCCCCATTTACATTGTAATGGCGGCCCTATCATTCATTGGAAGAGTTTTCTTCGTATCCGTCTTCGTTCTCTCCGCTTATCAAGAGTAAGTTCTTCTTTTTTCATCTTCAGATCTGCTCTGTTTTTGGTTTTTTTCACTAAGCGGTTCAAAATATGTAGTGTAAACACACGAAGAACCAAAAGGGGGTTCAATATGTACTATGTATGTTTAAATAATAATTTTAGTTATGTATATATAGTGTAGTTTTTCTCCGGAGTGGTAGGATGTGTATAGTGAGGAAGCTAGGGTTTTGTTATAGATCCAAAATTTATATATATTTCATTAAATTTTATGTAATTGACTATACACGTTGACCTTGTGCGTATATATAATTGACTGTACGAGTTGCAATTTATAATTTTTTTGGTTAGTTTGTACTAGCCAGCATGCAGATCCGCTTATTTATTTTGGTGAGGTGTTGAAATATTATTGTTGTTTCATCGTAAGTTAGCTTTTGGGTTGAGTTAAAGCTTAAAGTTCAATTTTTTAACATGAGGTGATGGTGTCTTTGTCAGTTTGTGTGCTTATAGCTTACATTGAGTAACTGAGTGTTGTAATTGAGATTCAAATCTGGGATCTTTAGGTTGTTAGTTGTTACTACTATGCCTTGAACACTCTGTCATTGGGGGGAGTAGATCCTGCCCGTGTTTGTACTTGGTTCGGTTGATTTGTTATCAGAGTTGGATAACTAAGTTGTGGATGAATTAGTGTAATGATTTGGTAATGGGATATGGAATCGGCTCACTTGGACCTTCGTTGTGATTGGAGATATCCCAATGTTTTTAAAGTTGATTTTCTTGACTTCGTTGTTGAAGTTGGAACCTTTTGGTTGGAACTGTGTGTTTTTGCTCTGTGTGTTGATCCATTCAAGATGTAGATTTACAACTATATGACTTGATATATGGTGCAAAGATTACATAGCTTGAGTCAAGGTTTATGTTCTTTGTACCTGTGTTAGAATTGATTGAAGCATGCCTATAAAGCTGGCACTTGACATGTTGTTTACACCAACGGTAAAGTAGATCTGTCATTGGAGTTTTATATTGCTAGAGGAAAATTACATTGCGAAGTTTAAATGTGAGGCCCAATCTAGATTCTTGAATTTGGTATTGGTGTTAAGGCTGTCAATGGTACAGTATGTGTGTTTTATGGTGTAAACTGTTACCTCTCTCTCTACTGAATCTGTTATGGAATGCTTGTTTAGCTTATATAGACTCTTGCTGATACTCATTTACAAATGGATTGAACAGGCACACCCTTTTATGATGCACTTCTTAAGTTTATAGTTGTGTATGATATTTGTTAGTATGGAAGCCAATTCTCAAGGACATAATATTGACTTGCATAATGTTTTCTTTGCTCCATTTCATGTGCATATATCTAACCTTCCTCAAGCCTTTAAAAAGTCAATAACTTGCATATAAACTTTCCTCTTTGGTTTGTATGGCCGGATATAGAAAATACAGCCTACTTCCTTGACTCTCTTTCTGGAGTCCTGTACTACCAAATAGCTGAAGATGAAGAAAAAAGGAATATGTTAGAGATCAATAACACAACTGAAGTGGTGTCAAACATAAAACATGTACCAGAGTGCCAACTGCGTGGCACTCCTATCCACTGGGATTCGATGCTTTAGGCTGAAGAACTTGTGAAAAGTTAAACTATTGGCTGTCTTGGACTGCAACATTGTAGTCTACCTACTGATCATATTTAATGTGTGTATACTTATCAAGAAAAGGAAGAATTTAGATGTGCCTATTGTTTCTTATTTGTTTTTCCACCTTAATGATAGGGAGTAGGGAAAATTTCAAAATTATGTTATAATTTCTTTGCCCTTTGATTTTATTCGTAAACCGGTCATCATTTATTAACTGCTCGGGTTATAGGTTCAGTGAATTTGGGTCTGATGGCGGGCCAGCAGCGAAGGCATTAGGACCAAAGTTTAATGTTTTGTCAAAGCATGTGGCAACACACATCGGATTTGTATTACCCCATGTAGAGGTATCACTTTGGCTCAACTTATTTGACCTTCTTTCGTAGTTCTACGTAACTTAACATGATATGTTATTTACAGATGAAACATCTTATTTTGGGGGCCATAGTTTTGAAGAGTCTGGGAAGCCTTTTATTCATCTTCGGCAGCTCTGTTGGAGCTCTTCTTCTGGTTTGTATCTTACTATGTGTCATTTTCTTGTTGGACTTACTTTGAATAATAGCTTTCGTGGGGTTTCTTTTTTTGGGAACCGGTATTGTTTGAACCTTCTTGTTTCATACCTCACTAATCCTCATCTTGTTTGTTTGTTTACACAGCTGATACATCAGGCCGTTGCTTCCCCAGTCTTGTACGACTTCTACAACTATGATGTTGACAAGAAGGAATTTGTTCAACTCTTTTTCAAATTCTCTCAGGTTAGCCATTGTTTGCTCTTCAAATTTTCCGTTCATCTATGATTCGTATCTGCAATGTATCATTAATGAGGTGTATCTCTTCACTCTTTTGAACAGAACTTGGCGTTGCTAGGTGCACTATTGTTTTTCATCGGCATGAAGAACTCAATTCCCAGGAGATCATCCTCCTCATCTTCAAAGAAGAAGGGTCCCAAGGCAAAAGCAAATTAAGAAGGGAAGTGCATTTTTGTTGCAACGGGTTCGAGATGTCATAGTTTTCCTGCAGTTTTACGATGTCTTGTTGTTCTATTTACGGTTGAACTTTCCCAACCCTTTTTAGCATTCATCTTTGTTTTTTCCTTTAGCCGGCAATTTTAAACGTTTGAACAAACACTATTTATATATCAACAGTGCAATATGAGGAATATCTAGTTGATATTTACATTGTTACTATCTGTAGCCATGTTGGTTCTCTTTGCATCCATAGTAGGCAACTAATCATTTTGCAGCAGTTGCACTATTTCATGCACAGATTGAAAATCTTGCTTGTACTAGTATATTTTATGTTATTTTTAACATAACGGACAAGGAAAAATAAACGGAGAATCGTTTGTATTTACAGCTATCTAAGTCTTGAGCATATGCCAAATGAAAAGTACCTACAACAGTAAAGGAGGTGCGCACTAAATAAAAACACGTGTTTTTCCCAAAGATTTTTCCTAGAAGAAAACCCCGCTTTTGTCGGTATGCTGTATTAAATGTTGTTGGTGTACCAACCTGGATAGTAGCGGGGTGGAACTGCTCCGATCTTAATCAAATGTCTTGTATTTGAGCTATGAGCTGTATGGAGAAAATTTTCTTGAAAGGTTCTCGAGTTCGAGCTTTTAGTATGAAATGAACTCTTCTCTTAAGGGAAGCTCCCGTGCCCCAAGCTATCTATTCAGTTCCCATGTCTGCATTCTTTGATTTGGAATCCGAATCTTGCTGACTCTATTAAATCGGAGAATTCTGATGCTGTCTCACATAAACTCCTCAATAGTTCCACCCCTCCTCAAGTGCTAGATATGAATGTTTTCTGAATTTCATATGGGACTACTTACTTACCTAAAGATCACTTTTTGGCTTATCAAAAGAAAATTCTGTTGGAAGCGCTACCTCTAAATAAGACTTGCAATATACAATTCAAATTTAATCGAAACTTCAATACCAACTCTAAACATCAGATCAGATGGAAAACTTTAAATTTTTTAATGTTGATGGTGTTCTTATCAATTTGTAAGGAGGACCGCACCACTGATGCTTCTAAGGCCACAGATTTTAATGCATGGAAGGTAAGTGGAGTGGTAAATAATGGGGGACAATTCTCGTTTAACTTATTTTCACCATTTCAAAATAAGTGTTATTTTAGTTAAAGCTATTGTTTTTATTTAATAAATATCTTTTAAAAATTGAACATTGTTGAAATTTTTTATGTAAATTATACTTATATAGGAGTGTATAAAACCGAATTGAAAACCGAATTAAACCGCAAATCAAATCAAACCAAAAATAAAATCCGACTAATAGTTTGGTATTGGAAAAAAAAACCTGATTATACTTGGGTTGGTTTGGTTTTAACTAAAAAAAGTCAATCCGAGACCAAACCAACCCGACCTTATATATATAATTTTTAAAATTTATTTTATATATAAAAAAATTTACTTTGATGTNTGTTGAAATTTTTTATGTAAATTATACTGGAGTGTACAAAACCGAATTGAAAACCGAATCAAACAACAAATCAAATTAAACCAAAAAAAAAAATCCGACTAATGGTTTGGTATTGGAAAAAAAAACCCGACTATACTTGGGTTGATTTGGTTTTAACTAAAAAAGTCAATCCGAGACCAAACCAACCCGACCTTATATATATAATTTTTAAAATTTATTTTATATATAAAAATATTTACTTTGATGTAACTTTTAAATATTACTTATATGTTTTTAAATTTTTTATCTTTTAACATATTTTTTCAAGTTTTTTGAGACTTAGAATTTTGAATGGTCTAATAAAGGTTATAATCCATAGATATTAGTAACTCTAATAAAACTCAATTCAAAATTAAATCAATACTAATGCTAACAAAATAAATTAATCCAACACTAAAACTGACAACACTTTGTTTTTTAGTTTTACATTGGTTTAGACATTTAAAATACATAATCTAATTTTAATTTTCCTTTAATGTTTAAATATGTAATTAATATTTATTTTAGCATGATTTAGTACTTTTAAATTACGATCATTTTCATTATGACTTATCAATTTGCAATATTTATTTTATATGATTTTTTATTTATTAAATATTTTAATGTCATCACTCATCTCGTATTTTATGTTATTTTTTTAAAAAAATATCTTAGATAGTTATATTTTATTTAGACTTATAAAAAAATATTTGGAGCACAAGTTAGTATCCTTCCTTCAACTCTCAGTGTAGCGGCACTTTTTCACCTTCAAGTTTCTCGTGTCCCTATACTCTCCTTTTAATGTCTTGTTTTTGACAAGATGGGATTATGTTTGAAGCATATAAGAAGATATGGATTTTATCAAAAATAAATAAATAATAATAATAAAAAAATTATATGTTTGTATGAGTACTTTATCGGAAAAATTTAAAAATTTGAAAAAATCCGAGGTTTATTAGTTTGGTTTGATTTAAAACTTAAAAAAATCGACACAAATGGTTTGGTTTGGTATTTGAAAAACCCGAACCAACTCGAGGTTGAAAAACTCGAAAAAAACCCGAGTTTTATTAGTTTAGTTTGGTTTATAAATTTAAATTTTTTACACAAATGATTTGATTTGATATTTGAAAAATCCGAACCAACCCAGTTATGTACATCCCTAATACTATCAGTGGCGGATGTAGAGTGTGTCCGAGGGGGGTCGGATAAAAAATTACACTATATATATAAGATCAATTTTTTTGTGTACGTGTATATATTTAAAATTGAACCCCCTGAGCATATGTCAAAGGAGTAGCTCAATGGTTTATGGGGTTCAGGATTTCACCTATGTTTTATTTGAACCCCCTTGATAGAATTCCTGTCTCCGCCACTGAATACTATACAAAAAATACATATCTCCATGGTTCTTTTGTCAATGATATATCATAAACAATTTCTTTATCTTCATAGCATAAGATTAAATTAGCATATACACTATTCTTTTCAAACTTTAATTTAAATTTCATCAATTATGTTATTGTATATCGTTATGTTTCGTTCATAATAAATAAATAACATGTTAATTATTATGAAAAGTTCTTGCATTTGCGATTCCAGTGTATCATCATCCATCTCTACCGTTTATCTTGAACCTCTGAAAAATAAAAATATAATACATAAACATGTTTTTTAATTTAACTTTAGCTAACATTTATGCTCTTCGATTTTGTATGTATACAAATAAACAATTAAATTTGTATAAAACTGAACAAATGCACGAGATATTATTATTAGAGAAAAGTAGTGAAAATATGCCTAAACTCGGCGCATATTATTAGTTTCATCCTTGAACTATTGATAGCCTTAAAAACACCCCTTTACTTGACTAACTGAACTTAAATACACCTTCGATCTTGCAACATGAGTGAAATACACCCCTAAATTCTCGCCAAGCTTAGTAGTGTTTTCAACACTTCTCTTGATTTTTTATTAAGAGACTCATGCTCCTACAAGAGTTTGAGACCACTTGTATGTCATGTGGTAAATCAGGGGTGTATCTAAGTTTAGTTAGTCAAGTAGATGAGTGTTTTTAAGACTGTCAATAATTTGAGAACGAAACTAATAATTTACGTCAAGTTCAAAAGTGTTTTCAATACTTCTTTGTTATCATGATATTTCATATTTATGTGATATTATTTTAAACAGCAATATACATGGTAAGCGCAGACTATAAATTATTGCTTATACGCGTGAAAGCCACCATTTAAATTTTTAAATAATATAACTCACTGCACCACTAGTCCACTAGGATTTAACTGAAATATTTGCTGCTTATTGTCAATTTTTTTATTATTTTGTTTGAAATGAATCTCATTCTTATCATCTTTCTAGACTTTTCTAAAACTTGCACCAAATATATATAGGATTTCATAGTTCAAAAGAGATTTGAATTTGCTTAGTAAAACTTCTGATTCCGTCACTGCACAAGATGGTACAACAAATTCAAGACACATCCTCATCAAACTATGATAAAAAGAGAGAACTAAAAGTCTTTGATGACACAAAAGCCGGTGTTAAAGGCCTTGTTGATGCTGGAATTACTCAGGTGCCTCGGATATTCATCCATCCAGAGGTCTCAAGCTCGGGGCCTTCCCCGAGCTTTGAGGAAACACATTTTGTTTTTCCAATAATAGATCTCGAAAACATCAATAAAGATCCTATCAAGCACAAAGAGATTGTTAAAAAAGTTGGTGATGCTTCAGAGACATGGGGATTCTTCCAAGTGATCAATCATGGTATTCCAATGTCAGTCCTGGATGAAATGCTACGAGGAGCACGAGGTTTCTTCGAGCAAGATATTGACGTTAAAAAGAAATATTATCATCGCGATTATACGAGGAGAGTGGTGTACAATAGCAATTTTGATTTGTATAGTCCTAAAGCTTTAGCAGTAAATTGGAGAGACTCACTTTATTCTACTATGGGTCCTGAGCCTTTTAACCCTGAGGAATTGCCTGAGGCTTGCAGGTATATATTTTTGGAAAATTACTCCGTCCGTTCATTTTATATGACACTCCTTCTATTTTGACACGTTTTAAAATGTTTGACACCATTCCATGCCTATACAAGTTTAACAAACCTTCAAGAATATCCAATTCGTTACACAATTTTAACTATGAATCTATGATATGCTGTTATTTCAATGAACCTAATTTTTCAATTATTGCTTTACTATTTTCTTTCATGTCTATCATTAATATGCCCCGTCTCTTTCATTTTATGTGATATTTTATGTTACTCTTTGAAAAGTCAAATAGTTTCTTCTTTGACCATATTTTAAAGGGATAAGGGTCTGAAAAATATCCCAACTTTGATTGGATTTGCTGTTGCGATACTAAACTTTCATGAGGACCTATTACCTCCCTAGACTATTTAATACCGTATTTTAAACATATATATTTGCCCACGTGGACATAAAAAATAATGCAAAATTATAAATAGTAATGTGTCCACGTGGGCACATATGTACCTTTAAAATACACTATTAAATAGTTCATGGGGGTAAAAAGTATGGTATTAAATAGTCTAGGGAGGTAATAGGTCCTTATGAAAGTTTAGTATCGCAACAGCAAATCCAACCAAAGTTAAGATATTTTTCAGACCTTTATCCCTATTTTATAAGTAGAGTTTTTAATTATTAACTATTGTGAGTTAGTAATATATACTTCTTATATGATTTTCAAATATGTAAATTTAATTTTAGAAAAAAAATTCAAGAGTGAGTTTGAATTCACAATGATAGTTAACTTGTTTGACCCCCATATTTCAAATCCAGCCACATATTTCCTCTGTCTCAAAATAAGTGACGTTTTATTAAATCAAGAAGTCATTAATTTTTTCTTCCAATTTTACCCTTATTTGAATAAATGAAATTTTACATAACCAATAAACCATTAAAGAGCTACTTCTTTTTCAAGCATTTAATTGAAGGTAAGTTAGTAAACACCACTCATTTTGAAACAGAGAGAAACATATGGAATGGATAAGTAATACTCAAATGAAAGTCAACTTATATCTTAAACTCTAGGTCCAGTCAATTACTATGTCATATAAAAGAAAATACACATGGAGTATTTTATCTACTTTCAACAATTAAATTTTATAAACTTTACTTGCATTCTTGAAGGGAAATAGTAATGGAGTACTCACATCATGTAATGAAAATGGGATGCACTTTGCTTGAGTTACTCTCAGAGTCTCTTGGTCTAAAAACAAGTCATCTCAAAGAAATGGAATGTTCAGAGGGTCTTAGCATTTTGTGCAATTACTATCCATCATGTCCACAGCCAGAATTAACCATAGGTCTTAGCAAACATACAGACAATGACTTCTTCACAATCCTTCTACAAGATCATATTGGAGGTCTCCAAGTTCTTCATCACAATCATTGGGTTGATGTTCCTCCTACACCAGGAGCTTTAGTTATCAATATCGGAGACGTTCTCCAGGCAAGTCTCTTACTTCTTAATAATCAGTCGAATTCAAGATCTAGAGTCAGTATGTGAAGAACGAGTATAATATATAGTATCACATGCATTTATAAGACAAGTCTTTTTCTTATTCTTACTTCCTAACTAGTTGAATTCAGGATCTAGAGTCAGTAGGTCAGGATCTAGAGTCAGTATAATATATAGTATCACATGTATCAACTTATATTATTTTTGTGTAAACTCCGTATTTTCAGCTCATATCAAATGACAAGTACAAAAGTGTAGATCATAGAGCATTGTCAAACAAAATTGGTCCAAGAATATCAATAGCAAGCTTCTTCAGCTCAGGGTCATTGCCATCTTCCAAACTCTATGGACCAATTGAGGAGTTGCTATCAGAAAACAATCCCCCAAAGTATCGCGCAGCGACATTGAAGGACTTTTATGATTATTTCAGCCAGAAAGGACTTGATGGAACTTCAAATCTATCTCACTACAAAATCTAAATGTTAGGGGTTCGTTTGGTTCACATTCTAGTTATGCAGGGATTGTAATGCAAGAATTTTTATTCAATGAATAATAAAGTAACAATTTCAATGATAATGTATAAATTGAACTGCTATATATCTCTTGATTTGTGTAGGTACATATGTTCATTTCTTATTCCGAATAAATTGAACATACTGCGACATATGATTTATTTATGCTTAATATGAGTTTTGGGGTATACTGTTCGGATAAATCTTAATAGCTCAGTTGGTTGACTATATGAAGTTGAAAAGATCCGGTCCATGAGAGCAAATTAAGTATACTCTGTTTTTTTTTTACAAATATGTTCTGTTTGTCTCGATGGTAGTTATCTCTTTGGTGAAAGCAGAATGTCAAAACACACCAATTAACACATAGTTACATACTGGAGAAGGAGAGTATAGAGCATTGTAAAATATACTTTCTTCGTCTCAAAATAAGTGTCGATTTAAGCTCATGATTTCACACCCATTAAGAAAAACAATAAACGTAAGATATAGTTACATACTGGGACAATTTTTTTGGTTGTTGCTAAAGCAACATATATTTCGATTTTTGAATAGCTACTATAGGAGTCTCCTTTGGTTAAAAATTATCTCACTAATACAAAAACGACACTTCAAATTCAAAGGTACAATCTGCACAAGTATAAAATACAACCGACAAATAGCTAGCATAAAATAGATAACATTATTATTATTATTATGATTAGATCTTGTATCGCGACAATGCAGAAGTTCCATCTACACCTCTATTATGGAGGTAACTAGTGTGGTCTTTCACTGTGGTTGAGCGATATTTTGGAGGATTTTCTTCTGATAACTATTGAAGATAGAGAAATGAATGATCAGTTAGCTAATTCGAGTACTTAATTGTAGTTAGTTATTTAATTACTTGTAAGTCACATAGTTAGTTTGTTAGAGTAGTTAGTTAATTTGGTTATACTATTGTAGACCCTCATACTTACTATTCATGTGCTTGTATAAGTAGATGATTTTTCCTCTTACTTTAAAATCAATTCATTCTGAAATAGTAATCTGAAAATTTCCAAATTACTTCTCTCTAAATTCAATATGGTATTAGAGCTATCTGAGTCAATAATTGTTTGATTCAAGTTGATAGTTCGATTTTGGAAATCTCCATTAGCGAAGAACAAAGCTTTTTTCGATTAGAAACAATGTCCGGTGAAGAAGATGCACCACAGGTCGTTGTTCTTGAAACACTTAGTTGATAGAGTCAAAAAGGAATCATCCACTCTATCTTCATCCATCCGATACTCCTGGAAGCACATTAACCAATGTTCAATTGACTGGATCTGAGAATTATTCACTATGGAACAAATCAATGTTGATTAATCTCAGAGCAAAGAGCAAGTTGGGTTTTGTGCTTGGAACGTGTAAAAGGGCTGTGCACTGGAACTGGGAGAACAATGGGAGAAATGCAATGCATTCGTCCTTGCATGGATCATGAACACAGTCTCAAAAGAATTGCTAAGCGAAATTGTTTATGCTTCAGATGCTGCGATTGTGTGGGTAGATATAAAGGAACGTTTTGATAAGGTGGATGGATCGAGGACATATCAACTTCATAGGGAGATTTGCACAATTCATTAATGTAATTTGACCGTTTTAGCCTATTTTACTAAGTTGCGACTGTTATGGGATGAGTTCGATGCTCTTGTACCACCTCCATCTTGTAATTGTGACAAATCAAGGGCCTATGTTGATCACATGCAGTATTTGCGTTTATTTGCTTTCTTAATAGGATTAAATGATGTCTATGGTCATGCAATGAGTCAGCTATTGATGATGAATCCCTTACCCAATGTCAGTAAGGCATATGCACTAATAGTTTCAGATGAAAGTCAAAGACACAAATCTGAAATGCACATAGGAGGAAACATGATCGAGGCAACAACACTGTATGCAGGAAAAAGGAATTATGGATCTAGAAATGGTCGAATTAATAGTGATAACAGTGAATATGGCAAAGGGAATTATAACAATAAGAAGAAAATAAATTGAAATTTGTTTTGTGATCATTGTAAGCTTCATGGGCACACTAAGGACATTTGCTTTAAACTTGTTGGATATCCTGAAGATTGGAAGTTTCAGAAGAAAATAGGACACAACAATGAACCTAGATTCACAAATTCTAGGGGAGCAAATCTCAACAAAGGCATGGCAAATAATGTGCAAGTAGATAAGGTTGATGATGGATTAAGGTCTGAGAAATCTGCACAAAAATCTTACGAAGCACAAGGGTCAGGTGATTTTGATTTTGTTCGAACTAACCTGCAGGCTCTTGCTATGAAGTCCACATACACACCTGCCCAATATCAGAAAATAATGAAGTTCCTTGATGAAGAAGATAAGGTGGAAGTTGTAGTCAACATGACAGGTAATTCTAAACACATTAATGTTTCCTTGTTCTCTGATAGAAAATGAATTGATGTGTTGAATGCTGGTAATGCAAATGTTATGCAAAATAAAAGGAACAAGGGATAGTTGATTCAGGAGCAACTTGCCACATGACTTCTAATATTGATAAGCTGGATAGCATTTGTTCTTCTAATATGAACATAGGACGAAAGGTTTATCTACCTAATGGTCAGACTACTATTGTTACTCATTCTGGAAACTGCATAATGGGAGATGGTGGTTTACTAGAGGATGTTTTGGTGGTTCCTGATTTTAAGTATGATTTATTATCAGTTTCTCAAATGACTAGACAGTTGAAGTGTTCTGTTAGTTTTTTCCCTAAGTTATGTATTTTTCAGGACCTCTTCAGTGGAGAGGTGAAGGGGATTGGTAAAGAGATAGAAGGTATGTACTATTTTTCTAAGAAATTTTGCCAATCAAGCACAGTTGCTGGCAGTATTAGCAATGGTCAGAGTTTGATGGCAAGATCAGGTGATGCTTCACAAATGTTATGGCACAACTGGATGGGGCACCCTTCATTTAAGGTTTTAAAGCAGTTGTCATTAGTGAATAAAGATGTAAGTGTGACTGATTGTTCAATTTACCTTTTGGCTAAGCAAACTCGACTTCCATTTCCAAGTAGTATGTCTAGATGTAGAAATGTCTTTGATCTAATTCATGTTGATGTATGGGGTCCATTCAAGTTTACTACACATAATGGATTCAGATTTTTCTTGACTATTGTGGATGACAATTCCAGGATGACTTGGTTGTTTACTAAAGTTCAAGAGTGATGGTTTTGCTACTTTAAAATCTTTCTTTGCCCTGGTAAATAATCAGTTCAGTAAGCAGGTTAAGAGGATTAGATCAGACAATGGTACTGAGTTCTTCAATTCAGAATGTCATACATTGTTTACTTCTTTGGGAATAATTCATGAAAGAATGAAGTGGTTGAGAGAAAACACAGGCACATTCTTGAAGTGGCTAGAGCTATCAGATTTCAGGGCTATATTCCAATTCGATTCCGGGGTGAATGTGTGTTAGCAGCTGTGTACTTAATTAATAGGATGCCTACTGATGTATTGCAGGGTCTATCCCCTTATGAGATTTTCCATCATACTAAACCTTGTCTTGATCATTTGAGAACTATTGGTTGCTTATGCTATGCAACTAAGTTGGTCAAAAATGATAAATTTTCTGCTCAAGCTGATGCTTGTGTACTGATGGGCTATTCACTTACTCAAAAAGGGTATGTTCTATACAGTTTGAGCCTTAAAAAGTTTATAGTAAGTAGGGATGTTGTCTTTAAAGAAACTGTTTTTCCATTCAATGGCCTCAAGAAGCAACTCTCACCAGTATTTTCTGATACTTCCTTATCTGATTCCACTGGTCTGAGCCCTGATTCTGTTCTTCCAGTCGACCCTCTGGGTAATAAACAAGAAATAAATGTTGATCATGATCATGCAGTATTATTTCCACAGAATGATGTAGATGCAGCAGGTGATTTAGTTCATGCAGGTATTCATGATGAGAATCAGAATGCTCACGAAATAACTTTTCTACCTCGTACCTCAGCTAGACACTCTCATTTACCTATTTGGATGAAAAATTATGTCACTCATGTCACTGATCGCCCTCACTCATTAGCTAACTTCATGTCCTATAGTCAATTATCAACTCCATATCAGGCCTACCTGAGTAAGATGTCTGCAGAGGTTGAACCAAAAACTTATGAAGAAGCTGTAAAGGACCACAGGTGGGTGGAAGCCATGAAACATGAGATTGCTGCATTAGAGGATAATGACACATGGTCAGTTGTGAAACTTCCACCAGGCAAGAAGGCAATAGGATGCAAATGGATTTTTAAAATCAAATATAAAGCAAATGGGGAAGTTGAAAGATTTAAGGTCAGGCTTGTGGCAAAGGGGTATAGCCAGACTGAAGGAATCGATTACCAAGAAACATTTTCACATGTAGTGAAAATGGTCACAGTGAGGACAATTATTGCTATTGCAGCAGCTGAGAACTGGATGGTCTATCAAATGGATGTTTTTAATGCCTTCTTACAAGGAGACCTTCCTGAGGAAGTGTACATGGACATGCCTAAAGGGTTCTCTACCAAGGGGGAATAACAGGTATGCAGGCTTATGAAGTCCTTATATGGACTGAAACAAGCTTCCCGACAATGGAATGCAAAGTTAACAAATGCTTTGATTAGTTCAGGGTACATACAAAGTCATTTAGACAATTTATTGTTCACTAAGAGAAGGGGTGCAGCATTGGTGGTTGTGTTGGTTTATGTGGATGACTTATTGATCACAGGAAATGACTCAACATTGATACAAGAGACTAAGCAAGTTCTGCACTTTCATTTTAAGATCAAGGATTTGGGAGAATTAAAATATTTTCTTGGTATTGAGTTCTATAGATCAGGACAGGGAATTCTAATGAACCAGAGAAAATACGCACTGGAACTAGTGTCTGAGACTGGTCTGGCAGGTGCCAAGACATCAACAACCCCTTTGGAAAGTAATGTGAAACTTACAAATGCTGATTTCTTTTTGAATGATTCTGATGCTTTATTTCCTGATATAAGCAAGTACCAAAGACTTATTGGAAAGTTACTGTATCTCACAAATACTAGGCCTGACATAGCTTTTTCAGTACAAAGTATAAGTCAGTTCTTATAGAAGCCAAAAGTCTCACACTGGAATGCTGCTTTGAGGGTAGTAAGGTACATCAAGACAGCACCAGGTCTAGGGCTGCTTCTGAATGCTGAGAAACAACCACAATTAACTAGTTTTTGTGATGCCGATTAGGTTGCCTGCCCTAATACGAGGAGATCAGTGACAGGCTATTTGTTGAAGTATGGGAAGTCTTTGATCGCATGGAAATCAAAGAAGCAAAGCACAGTTTCTAGGAGTTCTGCTGAAGCGGAGTACAAGAGTCTAGCTACATTAACTGCTAAAGTAGTTTGGGTATCTAACTTGTTCAAGGAGCTGGGATTAAAAGTGGATGAGCCTAGTACTATACATTGTGATAGCAAAGCTGCTATACAGATAGCAGCAAATCCTGTTTTTCACGAAAGGACAAAACACATTGAAATTGATTGTCATTTTATTCGAGAAAGATTGCAGCAAGGTTTAATCAAAAGAAGCTACATCAATACTAAAGACCAGCAGGCTGATTTGCTGACAAAGGCATTAGGAAGGTCACAACATGATTTTTTGTTGGCCAAGCTAGGTGTCTTGAATGTCTTCAATACATCCAGCTTGAGGGGGAATATTGAAGATAGATATATGAATGATCAGTTAGCTAATTCGAGTACTTAATTGTAGTTAGTTATTTAATTACTTGTAAGTCACATAGTTAGTTAGTTAGTTAGAGTAGTTAGTTAATTTGGCTATACTACTGTAGACCCTCATACTTACTATTCATGTACTTGTATAAGTAGAGGATTTTTCCTCTTACTTTGAAATCAATTCATTCTGAAAAAGTAATCTGAAAATTCCCAAATTACTTNACATACTGGGACAGTTTTTTTGGTTGTTGCTAAAGCAACATATATTTCGATTTTTGAATAGCTACCATAGGAGTCTCCTTTGGTTAAAAATTGTCTCACTAATACAAAAACGACACTTCAAATTCAAAGGTACAATCTGCACAAGTATAAAATACAACCGACAAATAGCTAGCATAAAATAGATAACATTATTATTATTATTATGATTAGATCTTGTATCGCGACAATGCAGAAGTTCCATCTACACCTCTATTATGGAGGTAACTAGTGTGGTCTTTCACTGTGGTTGAGCCATATTTTGGAGGATTTTCTTCTGATAACTATTGAAGATAGAGATATGAATGATCAGTTAGCTAATTTGAGTACTTAATTGTAGTTGGTTATTTAATTACTTGTAAGTCACATAGTTAGTTAATTTGTTAGAGTAGTTAGTTAATTTGGTTATACTACTGTAGACCCTCATACTTACTATTCATGTACTTGTATAAGTAGAGGATTTTTCCTCTTACTTTGAAATCAATTCATTCTGAAAAAGTAATCTGAAAATTCCCAAATTACTTCTCTCTAAATTCAATAATAACAATTCAGTAATCGGTCCATAAAGCTTGGAAGATTGCCATGGACTTTCACTGAAGAAGCACGCAACTGACATTCTTGATCCAACATTGTTTGAAATTGCTCTGTGCTCAACACTTACTTGTCATTTGACAATAGCTGCAAAAACATAAGCAATGAGAATCCCTCCGATATCATCTTGTACAAGGACCGTTACAAAACAAACATCGATATGTTGAATGGTGAGTTCTGGCTGAGGGCATGGTGGATAGTAATTGCATGAATAACTAAGATGACAACAATCCATATAATCTTTGAGATAACTGCGATTGAGACCGAGACCTTCAGACAATAATTCAAGCAATGAGAATCCCAATTTCGTCACATCCTTGGAGTAGTCCATTAGTACTTCCCTGCATTGAAACATGACATATTTTTATAAAAACAGAGTAATAACAGAGCATGCTTAATTGGCTCTCATGGACCTGTCTCTGTCTTTAGATAGTCAATCAACTGAGCTACTNAGTACTTCCCTGCATTGAAACAGGACATATTTTTATAAAAACAGAGCATGTTTAATTGGCTCTCATGGACCTGTCTCCGTTTTTAGATACTCAATCAACTGAACTACTAAGAATCCGAACAGTATACTCCAAAATTCACATTAAGCATAAATAAATCACCTGACACAATACGTTTAATTTAATTCGGATTGAAAAATGAAAATATTTACCCGCATGGAATTGGAAATTCTTGTGGACTAGGAGGATTCGGAACCACGAAACAGAAAAGATTGCTAGTATAAAACATCATTTTTCCCAGTATCTCGAGTGTAGTACTGTTTCTTAACCTCAGTATCTTACTCGAAAAACTGTCTCTGCACTATGAATGATTAATTTTTACAACAAATATGAATGATTTCTCAAAATGAGGATGCCATATTTATTATTATAGAATAAAGAAATGTGAACAAGAAAGAGATAAAGTAGTTCACTTTTGAAATCCCAAGGGTGGAGAGATAAAAGTAGTTCACTTTCGATGTAGTGGACGTTTGGCCATAACGATCAAAAAACGGTTTGGGGAACAATTAAAATTTCACAATAATAATATAGTAGTCAATTTATTATTTAGCTAAATAGTAATGCTAAAAATTAGATAAATATTACTATGATAATATATAAATATTAGTGTTAAAAATAAATAATTTGAATCGTACTGGGCATTGTCCTAAGAATTGTACTAGACATTTTCTTAAGAAATTGTTTCCCCAAATTAAACAAGTATTCCCTATTTAAAAAGAGGATACAAAAATCAACAAATTAATTATCATAAGACAAGTGGTAAGAATTGGACAAGTGGCAAGAAGACAATACACTGCCTAGTGCTTCATTGTTGCCATTTCTCCAAGAAAGAAGACAGCTTGACAACTACATTTCTTATATGGCTTTACAAAGTACATTTTAAAACAATCTTTTGAAACAAATCATTTTGCTTATACAAAAACAAACGATACAATAAATGAAAAACTAATTGCATTACCTATAAGAACAATAATATAACACAAATACTTGTAACAAATTAATAATAACATGAAGATTTATGAAAGAAAATTGAAAGTTATCTACCAAGAGGTTAACAACACGATAAATGTACCACTAAATCATGAAATAGTAACATTTTTTTCTAAAAAGTGATTGCCTTTTATAATTTAGGGGGGGAAATTGAATTACACAGAAAGAAAATATTTTTTTAGGTATACAAAGAAAAAATTTAAGTGGTCAAAATTTGAGAGAAAATGAAATTACCTCTTCTATTTTCAGCTCATATCAAATGACAAGGAATTAATAACTTAAATGGTCACCCAATTAATAATTGTTTTTAGAGAAAGTCACTTAACTTCCTTTTATAACCTCAAAGTCACTCAACAATGAATAGTTTACCTACAAAGTCACTCAATTATTGATATTTCACTTAGAAAGTCACCCGGTCAATTTAAATAATTTTTTTAATTAAATTTTGTTGAAACACAAATATTGTTTTAAACTAATATTTTTAAAAATAATAAGATACTCATTTAATTATTTTATTAAATTTATTTGAAACACCATAAGGGTATAACGAACATACCCTGTCTCCACATTGGATCAAGAATAGGATCAGAAGGATCAAAAACCGCTAATTCATACAGAGCCATCGAACCGGCCCAACCAGCAACCAGAGCTGTATGCATTATATGAACAGAAAGCAACCGACCGGGATCATTCAATACAACGGTATGAACACGATACCAAGGCAAACCTTTGTTTTAAACTAATTTTAAAAAAACGATAAGACAATCAATTTAATTATTTATTAAATTATTTTGAAATATTATTTTCTAAATATCTGTGCAAAGGTACTACTGTATATAGTAGCATACATATTAAATGAAAAAAAAAACATTGATAATAAACAGAAAGGAAGAAAAAAAAAATCAAGTAAATCACCCGTGTTCATCTTTAAATCTCATTTTTCCAGCCAATTTCCTATCTCGTTCTTTGCTTTGTCAATCCACAAGGAATATTAACAAAATAGTATTTTAATAAAATAATTAAAATGAGTATCTTATTATTTTTTAAAATTAGTTTATAACAAAAATTGCGTTTCAACAAATTTAATAAAATATAATTAAATGAGCATCTTATTATTTTTTAAAAGACTAGTGAACTTGATTGCGCTTCGTGTGATTATAAATTAAGATAATATATTAATAATTTTATTAAATATAATATAGATAAAAGAGGTGTGCATATATACACACACCTATAATTGATTTCATAAAAAAAAAATCGGTTAGTAGTCAGTATACTTCCAACAAAGTCATATGTTACTATTGAACTAATAGAAATTATAAATTTAAGACAATTAGATACAGAGGCGTATTCAAGAGGGGGTCATCGGGTTCACGTGAACCTATGCTCCCCTCCTGAAATCATATATAGCAGTATTATATTTTTAAAAAAATATTTAAATATAGATGTGTAAACCCACATTTGAAGTACCATATAATGTCGTGTGATAATGATTGATTGCACCTCTCTAAGTGAGGCTAGAAATTTGATCTTTTATTTATCTTGTTTTATTTTTCTTTCTAAAATTGGGTAACGCCTCTCTAAGTGGTTTGGATAGGTAAAAATAATTTTGGACCTACAATTTTAAAATTTTAATGGTTTTCAGTGATAAAAACCAAAATGTTAAATCGATCAAATTTATATCTTAGATCCATCTTTTTGTAATGGTACACCCATCATCACAAAATCCTGGATACGCCTCCGCTCTCCCAATCTCGCTTGTTTCTCTTCTCCCTCTCCCAGTCTCGCTCGCCAGATATACAAATACATATGTATAATAGTTACATATACAATTATCTGACATATATACATATATAATTCGATAGATATACATATACAATTCGTCTCTCTGCCCTCTCTCGCTCGCCTCTCTTCTCCCTCTAACATGTAGCTACAAATCGTAATTAACAATCTATAACTATAGAGCACAATTAAGTTATTTTTGAATGACTATATGCGAAAAAGAAGAAGTACCTAGATGGACTTGAATCCATCCTTTCTGAGGTAGGCAGCTACATATAATGATTTGGTTTGAAATGGGCTGGTAAAATGTAGCCATAAGTTTAAATTTTATGATACTTAGTAGGCGTTTGGCCATGCGATATCATATCACGATATGGTGTCGTGAGATAAAATCAGCGTTTAGACATGCAATTTTACGCTGATTCTATATCATGAGAGGTGATATTATATTCTCCAAAAATCATGATATGGAATTATATGGTGATTCCATATCATGATTTGAGATATTTTAATACAATAATTGACCTATGAGTTTATATTTTGTTAAAGCAACCACCAACATTTATATCTACTAACCATTTGTTTCATATGTAAATAAAACTTATAATCACATCATTACTTTTTAAAATTTATTATTCTCACCAATATAAAATTTATTACTACTTTAAATTTGGTGAATATAAATGATAAAGTAGAAATTCATTTGGTGAATATAAATAAGAACGAAGGGATTAATACTTTTTTGATTTTTCATAATAAAAAAAACGTCTTAATCTTATGACTAAGAATAATATTGATAAAAGACAATTTTCATTGGCGGTGCCGCACTTTCTTAATCTTAGTATTCGCAAAATGTTCGTTCACATGATTGAAGAATATCAAGTCCAATGGATTGAGGACTTGGGAAAAATTTGATCAATTAGTTATTAATATTTAGTCAAGTGGACTAGTTATAATTTTTTTGATTAAATTTTATTAGAAGTGTTTTTGACTTAAACTTGTGGTAACTTTTTAAAATTTCGTTATTCTATAATATTTAACTATTGATTTTTCTTGTAAATAGTTAGAAGTCAGTGATGTTTGTTAATTTTTATCTTAGTGTATTTAACTTCTAAGTTAATATTTACTCACTAATGTATGTTTTTTTTTTTCTACTTTATAGGTTATTTGTAAGAGTAGTTGAGAGATATGAGCATATCAAGTACAATTTATGTTCAATTTTTTTTATTAAATTAAAGTTAGATGAAACAATACTTAAGTGAAGAACAAATAACTTTGTAATAATTTATTATGCGATTTTATAATTTTTGTTTATTTGATAAGATTGAATAAACAATTGGGGCTATTTTAATAGTTTTACAACTTATGAAATTTTTATGTTTATGAAAAAATATACAACACAAAAATTCCATATTGCATGTCCAAACAAGCCTTCAATTTCATCTCATGATTCCATATGATGATACCATATCGCATGGCCAAACGGGCCCTTAGTGACCACGAATATTTTCTGATAACAACCAATTTAAATTTTATAAGTAGTACGTTATAAATAGTGGAAAAATAAAAAATTCGTTAAGAATATTCAAAATTTAATATATACTTCATATACTTTTTTATATAAAAAATATAATTTTTCAACAAACAATGTTCAACTAACCACCCTTGATTGCATGTAGTAATGCAACTAGTCACAAAATATTATACTTTCACAAAACATCTTCATTAAATTAGTACGCACATCACATCAATATAATTAACACTTATTTGTAGTACTAGATATAGGACCCCGTGCCAGCACGGGGCCCAATATATATATTTTTTATTATTTTAATTTATGTCATATTATGGAATTTGAGAAGTTATTGAAATTTTTATATGATTTTAAAAATATTTTAAATTTTTAGCTATTGTGATTAGTAGTAGTTTTTTTTAACATAATTTTGAAAAAAAATATTTATTACTCTGTTTGTTCTAATTTATGTGGCACACGCATAATTTCAAATATTAAGCATTTTTTATATGTCTCTTTAATATATTAAGTTGTTAATTATTGTATTTTATTATACATTTTGAACCTATTTTTTTAATAATATATGTTATTTGCCATGTCCCAATTTATGTGGCATTAATTGATAGATTTGTTGGAGTCGAGAGATTTATTTTGTTAATTATTGTAATTTATATTTTTTTTTCCGTCAATTTCAAACAATATATGTTGTTAATTGATAGAATACTTTTAATGTAATTTTAAAAAAAAAATATGTGTGACTCTCCATGTCCCAATTTATGTGGCACATGTAAAGTTTTGACAATTAACCAAAATTTTAATACATTTTAAAAAATATTTTTAAGTCGTTAAATTTTAAGTAATAAGTAATTTAAATTGTTGTATTATTTATTACAATTTATAATACTTTTAAAGTAGTTAAAATATTGTACTATTTATTATGATTTATAACA
>NC_064288.1:58016493-58081444 GCF_019186545.1 Solanum stenotomum
AGAAATAGAAAATATTATATAAAAGAAAGAAATATTAATTAGTAAGATGGCAATATATATAGTATGAAGTAAATAGAAGCTAGAAATATAAAATATTATATAAAAGAAAGAAATATTAATAGAAAGAAATAGAAAATATTATATAAAAGAAAGAAATATTAATTAGTAAGATGGCAATTTTTGATTGGTTTGGTGATAGTGAGGAACCACCACTTATTAAGTATGAGATATAGTAATGTTTATAAGGTTTCATTTTAATTTTTAGTATGACGTTAAATCTGTCAAAATCCAACAGGATCCACCATATCTATTCTTTAATAAATTTGCCTGTGGTTTAGCACACAAAAGTACTTTAATTATTTTTGGTCCGGAAGAATGCGACTCCTCAAAAGATCGTAGTGGAATCAAAAATTTTATGAAGGATCTTCAAAAATTACACAAGTATTTATTTTTTGGACCAATAAGTGTACTACAAAATTTACTTTAAGGTTCATGTCTAAAAATAAATGAAGAAGGAAAAAAGGCTTAAATGAGCCAACAAGTGAGGTTTGAACTCGTGACCACCTAAAGCTTGAACTTTCCTCGCATACCAGAAATCACTAGGCTACATCATTTCATTCTTTCAAAGGCGTTCAAATATGTTATTTAACCATTTAGCGTATAATTTCACTTATATATATATAAACCACTTTTTTTAAAAAAAAAATAGGGAAAATTTCAAAAACACGAAATTTTAGCATTAAATAGGGTCATTAGCTACATTTTCAATATTTACAATAAACAGTTATACTTTAGTTTGCTATGGGTTGAATTATGTACTTTTTATTTGGTTTAACTTAACAGAATACAACTAAGAAATAACAAATTAAAAAAAATCAGGGAGAAAACCTTTCAAATTAGGTAATATTAGTGTTGAAAATTCTCATTACTTCGTTACAAAAGATTAGGAGACCAAAAAAAGTGGTTCTCTACTTTCTTCCTCAAACTCTATTATGACTGATAATTTTCATTGGTTTCAATTCTCTAGTGATAATGCTCCTTCTTAAGTTGATTGATCAACGTTTTTGCAATTTATTTTGAATACAAAAATTGAAAGTTTAATTCATATACAATTTATATTGAATACAGAAACTGAAAGGTTTATTTCGAATTCAAATTGTTTTGGAAATAGCAATTGAAAGGTTTATTTCCAATACATTTTGATTTTGATACAAAATTGAATTGATGAATGGATATGAATTTGTATGTAGAAAGTTTCGAATACACATTTGCATAGAATACATTTTAGATGACGTTATACAAATTGTATATTTAATTTAATATAATACACTTTGGAATACAATTGAGGTTCGAAATACATTTTTACTTTGTAATCTGTTTGAGATACAAATAGTCCATGGTTGAATGATTTTGATTTGTTTTTACGTTAGATGATTGGAATACAAAATAATTTAGAATACAATTTAGCTGATCTTCTATATATTCAACTTTGAACATAAACATAAACATATTTTTGGAATACAAAACAAACAAAAATTTTTGATGAAAGATTTTTATGATTTAACAATGAAGCATGGGGGGAATATGAGAACGCGAGTCTTATTTTTTGTTTTAATTTTAGTCCCAAAATGTGGTTATTAGTTGAAAAATATTACGAACTAGATTAGAATACATTTGTTATATAAATAAAATATTCTTCTTTTTAATAATTATTTTAAACTGTAACTGTTTTCAATAAATAAGTTAGAAATTTTGACTAATTTTATAATTTTTCCATAAAAGGTCATTATATAATGTTAAAAACTACCTACTCAGTGACCACGGATATTTTCTGATGACGATAAATTAAAATTTTGTATGTACGTCGTACGTTATAAATAGTGACAAAATAAAAAAAATCGTTAAAAATATTCAAGATTTAATATATACGTATAAAAAATAATTTTATATAAAAAATATAATTTTTTGACAAACGATGTTTAACTGACCACCCTCACCGCATGTAGTAATGCCACTAGTCACAAAATATCATACTTTCATCTCATGTAGTAATGCCACTAGTCACAAAATATCATACTTTCATCTAATATCTTACTGTAGGTGTTGATTTTCTAATCTCTGATTGGCTTTTCACTTAGAAATATTGTAGCATGTTTGTAAGGTTTCATTTTAGTACAGCGTTATATATCTATCAAAATCCAAAAGGATTCACCTTATCTTATCTTTAAATTTGCTTGTGGCTTAGCATACACAAGTACTTCAATCATTTTTGGTCTGGACGATTAGGTTAAAAAAGAAAAAAGAAATAGATTTGGTCCACTTATTTTTTATGAGACAGTTTTAATAGAAGATAGTGATAGAGTCATGAACTTTCCATGCGCATCAGAAATCACTAGGCTACAATACTTCATTGTTTCAGGGGAGTTCAAAATATGTTATTTAATCATTTAACGTATCATTTTACTTATATATACGGTATAATTTTTTACGAAGGATATCCACTTGGACACCCTGAATATATTGTAGCTCCGCCACTGACCGGAGAGAAGTCACGTTCTTGTGGTCGTGTGTAATAACACGTAAAACATGTTCTTAATGAACATTCAAATTTTTATTTTTTTTTAGTTAACTTTTATATATTGACAACGTAAAAGTATCTTTACAAAAAAACATAAAAGTGTTATGAGTCTAAGCATAGCTATATATAGTATATATTTTTTTTGGAATATCAATATATACAAGTTAAATTCTTTTAAATTTTTCACTTTGAATTCTTTCAATTGACAAAATTTTGTTCACGTTACATGTCGATCGAGTCGTGAACATCAAACATTAAAGAGAAAATTCATCAAATCACTCTCAAATTCACTTGAAAATTGTTAAGTGGTATTTTATATTTCTATGTAATTAAATGGTCAAAGTAAATTTCTCTCAAATTCAGAGGTGGTTTGAAAAGACCACATAGCTAAACTTTTCCTACCCTATAAAACTATGAATAATTTCAATAATTATTTCATTCATGGAGAGAACTAAGGGAAATAGTCCTAGTATCCTACTATTTCCATGGTTAGGTTTTGGCCATGTAAATCCCTTTTTGGCACTAGCCAAGAAATTATCAAAAATGAATTTTCACATATATTTTCTTTCTACACCAATTATTCTCAAATCTATCAAGGAAACCCTAGATAAAAACTCAACAAATTATAATCTCTCCATACAACTTGTTGAATTTCACTTGCCTTATTTGCATGAGTTACCTCCTCATTACCATACAACTAATGCCCTCCCTCCCCATCTTAATTCCACTCTTATTCAAGCCTTTCAAATGGCTTCTTCCAAATTTCCAAGCATAATTGAAACCCTAAAACCTAACTTGATTATATATGATGTGTTCCAACCATGGGTAGCAGCTATGGCTTCATCATGCAATATTCATGCTATTATGTTTTATGTTTCTTCAACTTCTGGTCTTGCCTACCTTTACCACCAATTTCTTCATGGGACTTCAAACCTTACATCTTTTGCCTTTTTCTTCATTGTATCTTCGTGACTATGAGATCAAGAAATTAGATATAAAACCAATAAAACCACGCGATGAGAAAGCCTTTGCATACGTGATACTTAAATCCTTTGAACAATCTCACAATATTGTTTTGTTGAACACTTGTAGGGAGATTGAGGGGAAGTATATAGATTATGTTTCTACCATAGGAAAGAAGGAGTTGATACCAATTGGACCACTTATTCGCGAGGTGACCATAGGTGAGGAGGAGAATTGGGGGACAATTCAATCCTGGCTAGATAAGAAGGATCGTTTATCATGTGTTTATGTATCATTTGGAAGTGAAGGCTTCTTGTCAAAGCAAGAAATTGAAGAGATTGCAAAAGGGCTTGAGCTAAGCAAAGTTAGCTTTATTTGGACAATCAAATTTTCAAAAGGGGTGAACACTACAATAGAAAAAATGGTTCCACAAGGTTTTCTTGAAAGTACAAAGGGAAGAGGGATGGTTATTGAAGGATGGGTACCACAAAGTCAAATTTTGAACCATTCAAGCATTGGAGGTTTCGTTACTCATTGTGGATGGAATTCGATGTTAGAAAGCATGAGTTTTGGCATACCAATAATAGCCATGCCTATGAATCATGATCAACCATTGAATTCAAGATTAGTGGAGGAACTTGGCATAGGGGTGGAGGTATTAAGAGGTGAAAATGGGGAAATAATGAAAGAAGAGGTGGCAAAAGGAATAAAGAGGGTGGTAGAGGATAAGACTAGGAAACAAGTTAATTTAAAGGCAATGGAATTGAGTGAAAAGATAAAATTCAAAGGGGAGAAAGCTATTGATGAAGGGGTTAAAAAGTTGTTGAAGCTTTTGTGTTGATTTATAAGGGAATGATGGATGATTGAATTGGATTTGGACACTACATGAGTTGAAACCTTATGTATTGTTTCATAATATTTGTATTGTATTATTTCGTATTGTATTGTTTTAATGAATACAAAGTTTGGATAGATTTACATAATATCACATCTCCATAATTTAAGCGATCAATACGATACAATAGAATTTAAGTAACAATCAAAACAAACTTTGTATTTAGACTAACAATACAATACAACATGCAACAACCATCCAAACAAGGAGTATAAGTATTTTTAGATACTAAAGATTCAAATAAAAGAATTTTATATACAACTAATATCGAATGTTGTAATTTAGCTAGAAATAATTAGCTTCTTGTATGAATTCAAACTCTAGAGAGGATTAATACCTATTATAAGTTGAAATACTTAAGAAATACATATAATGCTTAAATTATTTCAGACATGAACAAGAAACTTTAAAGTTAAAATTCACCATCAAGGAGTATTTTGAGATGAAGGAGATTATATTCCTTTTTCTTTTCCAAAGATCTCGAACTCGATTCCTGAAAAATAGAAAAACTTAATCTTTTCCCTTTATAAGTCCTACTCAACAGACATCTATATTAATCGGAGCAATATTTGGCCAAATAATGGTTAGTTATACATATATAAACATGTCACATGATGATTGATCTATTATTTCCCAAAGAGAAAGATATTAGTGGGCTAAGACAGGACATATTCATCAATAGAGCCTATTTTTTTATTTTTTTTTTATTTTTACTTTTACCCTCCCTAAGAGCTCCCATCCCTTTTGCTCCCTTAGTGACTCGAACTCGCAACCTTCGGGTTGGAAGTGAGGAGTGTTTACCATCCGAGCAACTCCCTCTCGTCCAATAGAGCCTATTAACTTTGACAGTACGTAAAAAAAAATAATATTACACACAACCAGATTGCCACTCCGACAATATTTAAAGGTATTCTTTTTAATAGTAGAATTTGTAATTTTGAAAAAGAAAAATTAAAGACAAGTTACTTTCGAAAAAAAAAAAGAGGAGGCATTTTCTCGAAAGAGAAAAGGGGACAATTTTTGGCACAGGTAAAATAAAATATGGTCTCCCCTTTCATCCACGTGGACTATATTTTTTCTCTTTATGGAAATTAAAAAGAGAGATATACTTCTACAAAACAAAAGATTGATGTCCTTCAAAATTCTAAAAAAATCAAGAAATACGTGCCTTTAATTCCTATTTTTCTTTATTATGAATCAAGATGAAAGGTCGGATGTACATGAGTTAATAATGCAAGAAATTGAAAGCATAAAACATTTGTATTATTGTACCAACATTATTTATACATGATATACACAAATTTGCTTTCTTGTATATAACCAAGAAAACATATTTTACTTGTCTTTCTTTGATACTACTAAACCCTCTAATATAGGATAACTAAGAACCAAAACATAAAAAGAAAGGAAACCTTGTCCAAACATCTCCTCAAAGTTCCTCTCTAAGACTAATCTTTTCATTCCAAATATGAAACATACCACATTAAACACCACTAAAAATGTCAAAGGAACCATAAACAACTTAGCACCTTGGAAATCAAATTTACCCTTTTCATATTTCCTTAATTTCTCTTCATCTATGGCTTTGTTTGTTAACCTGAAATTTGCCTTTGCAACACCTAGCCACTTCATTAAAACATCTAAGCATCCAAATAAGCAAGCTGTGACTGTTTTTATTATCCAAATTCTTTGTTCATTCCACCATGTCCTTAAGTTGCCACCACTAGACAAGACTTCATATAAATGTTCAGCCAAAGATGATAAGAATATGGTTGTGAATAGTGCAAACCATGGGCTTGTCACCTGTAAATAAATAAAGACAATTGAGTGAGTCATGTATATGAATTTTTCAAAAAATAATTATTTTGTGTCTCACACGACTGGCACTAATTCTAATTTAATTTCCAATTAGTATATCACCAAAGATTTGTCGGGATAGATAAAATTCATTTTAATCAAAGGTCTGGAATTCGAGTCTTAGGAATGTAAAATTTTCTTATAGGGAATGCTTCCTCCTTAATGGGCCCCTATGCAACATGATCTGACTTAAACCACACCAATAAATTTCGGATACCAGATGATTAAACAAGAAAATAAACTAGAAATTTCATTAATCACCACTATAGTTCAAGGAAATTTCCATCAAGCCTTTTGGATCGACTTTTCTTTCTCTTGTAATCAATCACTCATATGTCCATTTCGACTTGCAAAACCGGAATTTTCAAACATATTTTTAATGATATTATACTTGAAAAGATACTTGTATATAAGTGATAAAATTAAGTTTTTACCTTGGGAAACACTGGAGTGCCCATCAAGAAGCACAAAGGTGGAACAATGCCATAAAGGAAGCAAGGAATGGAGAGAAAATGTGAGAACATGAAGTATCCATAACACATATTTTGGACTAAAGGCATTTTTGACATGAGCCCATAAGTAAGTGGGCTGTATTTTGAAAGCCCAACTTGTACTAGCCCAGAAGCCCACTTCATTAGTTGGATCAAAGCATCCTTCATATCAATGGTGCTACAACCAAGAAAGCATGGCCTCTTTGGATAAAGATATACTGATTTCCACCCCTTAGAATGCAAGAGATAACCTGTGTATGAGCTCTCTAGTAAACTGTTGTATGAGTACCCTATCTGAAACAACAGTTTAAGCTTTTAGATGAAATAATCACATAATTTAACAAACACAAATACAAAAGTATTAATTGAAGTCGCAAAACAAGCTCATGAATATATGACACATCTAAACCGTCCAAGTTTGGGTTGTCTAATGACTCGTTCAGCTAATTTAGCTCTTTTGACCTACTCAATTTAGTCAATCCAAAAATTGGGCTAAGCAATTTTTTTTTTTAATTTGATGTGTTATATATGACCATAATAAAGAAAAAAAAAGTTTTGTTAGTTCTGTTTGATATAATTAAACATAAAAAGAGTTATCAGGTTTGATTATGATTCATTATTTACTCCATCTTGACTTGGCTCATTTTAATCTTGAATGAGTTAATGACTTGTTTATTTATTCTCTTAACTTAACCATCTTAATTCAGTTCAACCTGCTTATTTAACCTCCCTAAAAATATATATGGACTAGTAATAATAGGATGATACTTACTTCTTTACCCCATCTTGTATTTTCTTCAAATGTGCAAGAAGCAAGAGTTTTAGCTTCATCAATCGTCTCATCACATAGAACATTCTCCCTTCCATTTCTTTGATCATTCAAAGAGTTAATAGAATTGATGAACTTTCTGGAAGCACCAAACTTTTCTTCTGCCTCTTGAAGTGACTCCTCTATGAACCAAATATATTTGATTAATAAATAAAATGTTCATAGAATTATATGCTTAAAAAAAAGAGGAAAAAGGACAAATATATTCCGATCTATCGTAAATAGTATGTAGATACCCTCCGTCATACTTTTGGGACATTGGTGCTTCTGCCATCCAAAAACTAGAGCATATATACCCTTCATTCTAACGGAAGACTAAAAAGGGACATGTGACACAAACTTATCTGTCGATCCAATATTTAATAAATGTCGGGTCGGTGGATAAGATTATGATGTGTATGTCCGTTAGTATAAAGGGTACATATGCTCTAGTTTTTGGACGACATGGGCATCAAATGTCATCCAAAAGTATGACGAATGATATCTGCATACCATTTACGATAGTTTGGGAGTATATCCTTTTTCCCTTAAAAAAAAATAACCACAATTATGTGTAAATTAATAAGATGAAAACCTGATTGATACAATTGAGATTCCCACTTGTATTCTGATTGAGCTTTTAGAAAAAGTGTAGTCATATTATCTTGGTTAATTGGAGTACTATATAATGCTTCTTTCTTCAAATAATAGCCTGTGCCTGCACAAACTGTCCCTCCTACTCCATCCATCCCTTGATACTTATTCTATAAAGAGAGAGAAATGAGATTTTAAGAAGTATATACTGATGATTTAAAAAATATTTATACGATCAGATCATTTATAACATATTATATACAATAACTATAAGTAAACTTATATGATTAGCATTAGTGGGTGATCTAGTAAAAATGGTCACTAACAATGTTAAGCAATATAATAGTATAAAAAATCTTGTTGTAACCTTTGAATTATGAAATGAAATTTATTTTCAAATTTGTATCCACTTAAAAAGTTCTTTAAAAAAAATTAAGTTACATAGCCAAAAAAAGAAGAAGAGATAATTATAGTCCAATTATGTCGTCTTTGATGATCTAATTTACAAAATAGCCAGTAAGTATATAATTTTTTTATATATTTATGAAGTATAAATGTACATATAATATACATAACCAATATATAAGTCTGGATTAGTGCTTGTAATTAAGTTAGGCCAATGCATCAAAAATGAAAGAAACCCGAAAAGGGCCCAGCTGGCCCGGCCCACCCCAAGCCCAACAAAACCACTCTTGACCATTTTTCCCCAAAACCCGGCCCCAATCCGACCCATTGAAAACGGCCAAATGGATCAGGTTTGGCCCGGCCCCGCCCGGTACTCACCCAAAAATTGTAATTGAAAAACTTGTAATATATAGAATACAATTGTTGCAACATATATTAAGAGGATGTGTAGGTACCTTGTATGCTGATCTTGATTGAGAATCATAGATGTCATTTTTACTAACATTATAAAAGGTTTGAGGGAATTGTACATAGGAAAGAGTAGAAGAAATATTTTGATCAAGATGAAAACACATTGCTTGCTTGGCTGAAGAAGGGTCATTGCAATACATGTCACAATCCAAAACAAGCATATATGGTGCATTGCTCATTACCCCTGAAACCCTAAGCTGCATGTCACCACAAACCAATAATAACCATAAGTGATTGTTCAAAAATTGACTGATTTCTAGTAGTGATTGTTCGTGATTTTTTTAATATAGGAAAGTAGCTAGGTTAGTCATACATATTTGCCAAAATAATTTGAATTCATGTGTATGTCTCAATTAACGGGAAAGGTGCTCCTACTAGGGCTAATTCAAACCAAAATTAACCTCTGATTAAAGGATCTCATCATCACAAAGGTAGTATATATATTTTGCAGCTTACCAATCTATATCAGGGGTGGAGCTACAGCCTAGTAAGGGTGGTCAGATGAACACCCTTCGGCGGAAAATTATATAGGGTATATAGGTAAAATATAGTCTAATATCTGTATATTTATTAATTGAACACTCTTTGAAAAAGCAAAGGCAGATGGTCCAGCGGTAGGCACACTCGTCCACCTCATGAAGGTTTGGGGTTCAATTCCCACTAGCTGCATTTTTTAATACAAATCTCTTTTTAAACAAAAAAACACAGAAATTTTTGTGCAGGTTACTCATCGGTAAAAAAAAAATATTTTGTGTACTCACTACGCTAGTGTTAAAAGTGAAGATGAAATGTAAACTCAACCCTAATTATGCTATTAAAACTTTTCTTCCAAATTAAAGTTTTAATGATCAAATATTAAGTGAACGTGGGATNTCAGGGGCGGAGCTACAGCCTAGTAAGGGTGGTCAGATGAACACCCTTCGACGAAAAATTATATCGGGTATATAGGCAAAATATAGTCTAATATCTGTATATTTATTAATTGAACACTCTTTGAAAAAGTAAAGGCAGATGGTCTAGTGGTAGGCACACTCGTCCACCTCATGGAGATTTGGGGTTCAATTCCCACTAGCTGCATTTTTTAATACAAATCTCTTTTTAAACAAAAAAAAGACAGAAATTTTTGTGCAGGTTACTCATCGGTAAAAAAATATATATTTTGTGTACTCACTACGCTAGTGTTAAAAGTGAAGATGAAATGTAAACTCAACCCTAATTATGCTATTAAAACTTTTCTTCCAAATTAAAGTTTTAATGATCAAATATTAAGTGAACGTGGGATACTCTGTGCACTGCATAAACGAAAACCAAAACCTTAATTAATTAGGAGAAAATATTACTTACAAGAGCATTTAAGGCTCCAGCCTTGAAACGATGAGGGCTCGATGGTCGCCTCTCACGTGACATATAAACTAATTGTGGCAATTTGCTTTCCTTATCATCATGTATCACCTGCACCTCATAAATACTTGATTATTATTGTTAATCTCACCTTAATTACATTTTGTAACCCTAAATTTTTCTTACATTTGTGTTAACAAATCAAAAAAATTAAATAAAAAATACTATAAGTTACAATTATCGTCGTATTAATATGATGAAAAAAATATATTTAAATATTGGTTAAAGTCTATACAGTTTAACTCTCGCACTACTAAAAAAACACTATTTTTTTCATTTAAATTTTCTACTAAAAAATATTCAGTGACTCGTAGATATTTTATTTGAATCAATAAGAAAAAAAAAATATGTCTAGCGGCTATTCCTAGTCTTTAAGAATCTATTTTTCTTTATACATTTTTTCAATAATTTGAGATTGAAAAATTATATTTTATAAAATCTCTATTTTTAGTAGTATCAAAAGATAGAAACAAGTAAAAATGAACGAAGAACCTCAATATAGGGTGGTCGATCCATTCTGACGGACCCTTCAACACTACTGGCTTTCTCTACATTTTTCTTGAATACTTCGTATGCCGCCTGCACAATAAAATAATTATATTTCACTATCTTATATATGTATAATAAAAGTCCATATTACCCTTTATAAAACAATAATAATAAAAAAGTTCAACCATGGACAAAATGATTGTTGAAATCGCAATTATAAACAGATAAACTAAAAACATATATTATTTAACTATATTGCGTTTTGGGTCGATAATTTTAAAGAATAATAAAAGTCTCGATGGTTAATGAGACGAGTGGACTCCTTACAAGGTTTGCGTAATCCTTCTCTGTTTAAACTAATTTTAGAGTGTGAGTTAGATTCAAAACCGTAATTTAACATGATATCAGATCTTTTTAATGATGATTTTACTACTTAATAGTAAAAAAATATGATAGGGATCTATGCCAAACCCTATGTCACCACAAGGTGGATTAAAAAAACAAAAAAAAAGTAGGAAGAATAAAGTAATTGATAATGTCATTAAATTTGAAAGAAAAAAAAGTAATATAATTTTGGAGGTAGTTGCTAAAGATGGCGGTTGGTACCATATTATTGTTCTTAAATTAGTCCGCTAAGATTTTGTTGAACAAGGAAAAATTCAAGGTGACTATTGTATGAATATGTTTTTTTTATCCTAGTGTGTTAATTAATAATTTAATACGCTCAAATTAAAATGTTTTAGGTCTAAATCACTTCAAGAGTAGAGAGAGATTGTCAAAAGTTGTGATGGAGCATTGGGTATGTATTTTTTATTTTTTTTTAATTGATGATTTTGAGTTCGAGTCCAAGAAATTGGAGTCACTTTAGATAAGGAGTATTTATGTTTTAACCTTTGTAATGAAACTTTCTGATGCGAATAAGATTAGTTGGATTTCAATGCGATGAAGTTTTGCATCGGTGATGGGAGAAATAATTAGTTTTTTGATAATATCTTGATTAATTCTAATCTTTTGACCTAACTTTTGGAGGTGAAACGTGAGTTAGTCCCTAGATCCATTTTTTAGGGTATCAGAGTCAAGTCTATCATAATTCTTGGTTTACTTGATGTTGGACTTTCATGCTATATTATTCACGCTCTAGATATCTAGTCAAATCATATGAGGGTGTTAAAATCCCCTATCAATTATGGAAATTGGTTTATTTACTGTCATCCTTTACGTAATAACACTTTACTATATAACAATAATATATTTTCTGTGAAATCGATTTTTCATGTTATGTTTTATATATAATAACATTTCATTATAGCAACCAAAAGATAATCATAACAAACAACGTTATTATAAAGAGGTTTGTCTATATATGATTTTGGTCAATCTAATTACCTTGTATACTAACTTTTGGGATTGATTCAGACTGAACGTCTATTTCTGTAGGGTAATATTGGAACATCTTATCATCCAAATTAAAAGGGTAAAAAATAATTACCTTAATATTTTCCTCTTCATTCTTGAATTCATTTCCTCCAAGGATCAAACGTTCATCATCACCAAAAGAAGAGAAAAATGCATCTGGACAAATAGTCTTCACTCCATACTTTCTACAAAAAGGAACCCAAACCCTAGCAAATCCACATGCCTCCTTGATAGCATACAACGTCACGGTGGCACCACCGTCATCGGAGAGATAAACGGAGAGTTTTTTTGATGGATAATCGAGTGACATAGCCGATAAAACCGTGTTCATAACCTCAAGAACCGGTTCCTTAGTAGGATCAGCCGTGCATATAAACACGTCGATGCCCGGTAACTCGGAATCAGCCGGAAGATTTTCCGGCATGACGGACCGAGCTACCGGGTGCCAGCGGAAGGATTGTGTAACTAACCATATTATAGTGAAAATAACCTCAGAAATTGTGATAAGTCCCCATGAAATAATTGATACATCATCTCCTTGTAATAAATTTTTTATTCTATAGTATAGTAACCCTAATATGGCTGAAAAATGTAACAAAATATGGATTCTACTAAATATTGCACGAGGTTGTTGTAATGTGCGTGTATTTAGATTAGGTGCACCCATGACCGATTTCTTTTTTTTGCACTTTGTTTTTGAGTTGGTTTTAATTTATGGAGATGGTATATATTGCTCCTATATATAGGAATTTAAGAAAGAGGGTCTAGGCTAAAAACAAGAACTACTATAAAAAATAAAAAAAAAGGGTCAAAATCGACGGATAGAGTTGGTTGTTAAGGAAAATTGATGTTAAATTAACGGATTATATTGTACATTATCAATTTGCCTGTTTTGTGAAATTGATAAATAGGATCAATTAAAATTGAGGGACAGTTGATCGATGGATAAGGTTGATTTTTCAAAAAAATACACAAAAAATGTAGCTACTTGAAATCAAACTCAGCTATTTTCTATGACTTTATTTGGATAATCGACAATTCGATTATACGTGCTGATCTTTGATCAAATATTTCCATTGTTTTTATTTACTCTTCTTGCAATTTTTTCACTTCAAAAATCGACCATGTATGTCAGTTTTTGTAATAATAATAATAATAATTAAAAATCGAGGGACTGCGGTGATTTTCTTTTTAACATTTTTTCTAAAAGAAAAACCCGATGGACATCTGTCGGTTTTAAAAAGTTTTTTTAAAATAAAATAAAATTGATGGGTAGGGTCGATTTTTTGGACCGACCCTATCCATCATTTTTTTTTTCATTATTTTTAGTAGTGAAGTTGAGGGTTTAATTTTTATGAATTCTGAATTTTACGATAGCTACCTTAAGTAATAATAACTGGATTCGAAATTACAATTTTTATATATATCAAATAAATTCCGTAATATATCATATAAAATATGAATTAAAATTACTAAATCTATCGAATTCATATTTGACCACCTAAAAACAAGTGACAAGTATTTTGTTTTATTGGTAGTGATAAATAATGTTAAATGTTGTGAAACGGCATCCTGGTGAAAAATGACAAAATAAGATTACTTAAAAATGTATAAACGAGCTGTTTTGTGATACTTCTTTTTGTTTCATTTCACTAATAATATTCAATATTTACTATGATTAGATTAATTGAGCACCCAATTTTATAAAAATGTTAAAAAGAGAATAAATATACTTAATTATATTATGTCTTAATTAACACGCTCCTTGTGATGAAATAAGTGTGTTTTATATTTTCCAGGTGAAATAAGTAATTTTTGGATGACGATAAACTATGTGTTGATGTTGTTAAAATGTTAAAGAGTGTCACCTCTTTTATAACCTCTATCTTTCTATTTTTAAAAGACAACAACAAAAGAACGGCAAAAATATATGTATGTGTCAATTTTAAATTTAGTCGAGAGTCTATAAAAAACATTCTTTATATCTTTTATGATTGGAATTAATCTGTGTGCACACTATTATCCTCAGACTTAACTGTAAAATTGTATGTGGTATGTTATTTTCATTTTAAAAATCGAATTATATATGTAGTAGGGTGTTTTTATTATATTATTCATATGTGATGATTGATGAACTAATTCTCACGTATCTTGAATGTTAATTTGTTCGACTGAATTGTCAGCCAAATATACTGTAAATGAAATGAGATCCCTTGCTTTTATATATATATAATTTTAATAAAGGAAAATGATATTTTTAATCTTTTACGTGTAAAAATAAAATTTTCTTTAGTTGTCAGTCACCTCCTAATAGTTGACCTTGTATAAACGAAAACGACTAAAATATTATTATTATTTATTATCCTCCATTTCAAATTGAAAGCCATGTAATGCTAAGATTCTTAATTATGTCGTCTATGAGTATTTAATAGTTAATACCATTAAAGATAATGACTGCAATGTCAATTAGTCCCATTATTTGTCTAAACGTAAGCATGGGATAAGTTTTACTACTATTATTAATTAAATATATTTCCTTTATGCATTTTAGATTAAGTACTCCTTTTACTATACTTTTATGGATAAACTATCTAATTATACGAACATTCAAGTCAGATGCATCTAGATATATATTATTTGCTACCAAATAAAATCAAAATAAGGAGAGAGGCGAGAAACAACAAAAGGGAGGCGAACAAGATTTGTCTATGTATTCAGATACATTCGAATCACACTTGATATACTAGAATCTAGATACATGTACTTGTATGTATCTAGTGTGATTACATATACGGGATACAAGACACATAGGAGAGTAACGAAATACACACCAATTACACCTAATTTTGACCAACGTATCCCGAAATATGCACCAAAGTCTGATAAGATTTGTAATATTGCAGAAAATAGGAATTTTTTGAAGTTTCATCTTTACTCAAACAATGCAATTGGGGCAAATATCCAACACAGAAAGTTTTAAAAAATACATCTAGTACATAACATCAATTTTATCAGTCACAGACACTCTTTGATGAAATATAAGTTGGAAATTTCATCCACAGTTTACACAGCTTTGATGTTGACCGAAAAGATTCAGGAAAGAAGTCTGCATGAATCTCGAACAAGGACAGTATATCACCTCTATCATTTGATGAGTAATCGGAAAAGTTTCATGTAATGGAGATACAAAAAGTAAAGGAGTGACTTGCCATGGCTCCTCAAAAGGCATTCTCCAGCTGAACGTAGAACGTAGAATTTGTTGTGTAGAAAAGAAATACTAACTTGTAGTGATCGTTCTCTAAGCAAGTTCTTCAGGATGTGTTTCTCTCAATCGTATCCTAGCTGGAATCCAGAAATAAATCGCAAATATTATTGAAAACACAGCATATGAAAGGAAAAAACGAGTAAATTCTAAGCATGATCAAAGTGGATTTGAATTAGGACAGCAGCTAAAATTTCAATAGGGGTAAGGAATAACCTCAAAGACAGGAAGGATCAAGCCAAACTTCCGAAGCCATCAATTCTTTGTTGATGTTCCATAGTGTTTTACAAACTTCCATGAAGGTGTAACACCATCAGACAGAGGTCTTTTAGATTCCATAAGCTGTTTGAGCCGACTGATTTTGTTTGCAAGTTCCTCTAAATCAAGAATTGCTTCCTCCAATTCATCGGACTCCAACGAATTGAATGGAATTTCACCACTGGTTTTAAACTTGTTGAGTAGGCCCAACACTTTTTGATCCATATCAGTAGGCCCAACACTTTTTGATGCATCATCTCTAATAGAAGAAATGTTTGCAGCTTCTTTTAGTTCAGCAATGTTTGAAAATTGATCAAGTAACTCTTTGGATTCAGAGCCCCTTTTATCATCCAAGGCAGGTAAAAATTTTGCAGAGCTATGAGCAAAGGAAGATGCATAGGATGTGGTTTCTTTTAACATGTCGTTTGATCTGTTTGCAGCATCTTTTGAAATTGTGACGTCCCTTTGTAGGTAACCAGACAAACGAGTATAGAAAGATGAGTTTGACGACGATCCAGTTCTTGCCTGTCTGCCCCTTCTCCCTTTAACTATAGCATGTCCTACAATTAGAACATCAAAATAAGCTGCAATCATAGTTACAAGCCGAAATCGAGTTGGACTTTTTCAGGTAGATAATTCGTATTTAACAGAAAACAAAGATGTGATAATTTTAGTTGGAATGCATTAAAACTGCGATTCAAGTAAACACTCCTAACAATGTACGACAAGATCCAGAGATCACCAACTGTATAAGCTAAATGAGTGCAGAATGAGATTCAATTAATCAGTTTCTTCTGGGAGAAGTGCACAGAGCTGATCAAGATAAACTTACTTGCACCTAGTGTTCCACACCAAACAACATCAACTTACCCTGGTTAAGTTATTTAACGAGGTGAAAATGTATATTTATTTAATGAGTGGGGGTTAATGTTAACTGCCTATTGATGTGCAATACCACTTGCTTTTACCAGCACAACCAGGTAAGCCTAGGAGATTGAAGAGAGAGCTTTAAAGAGGAATGATAAGCATATTTCAGAATATATATTTACGTCAAAATTAATATATTGGTTTAAACGTAAATCCATCTTAATCTTTTAAAAAATATATATTTGCCTCGAAATACAAAGGTAAGGAAGCATGTTCCAAATTAAGCAATATGAGTGCACATAGTAACATTATTTAAATCATATTTACGACCTATGTCAAAGAAAGAAACAGTAACTATTCCAAAAACTACAGATTGAACCATGACTCTGTGAGAAATCTAGTGATGCAATCCTTCTAGTCAAAGAAAGACGAATTTAAATAACAGACATTCGACGAATAGCTACAGCATCACATGCTTATTGGTAAAGCACTAAAGGGGCCATTTTGGTTTAGAGACGAGTTGTGCAGAGATGAGTAATTTCTTTTTGGATGTTTAGACTGATGTATAGCAATTAGTGCACAAAATAAAGTTTGTCTACTAATATGACGGTTAGTTTTGGATTTTAGTGTAATTAATCCATGTATTACTAAGACCTACATTCATATTCTACACTAATTCCTACATAAAATAACACACAAATTCCTACATAACGTGGGCACATACTAAAGAATTCTAGATTTTATGTGGAGATTAAAACTCCTACCTAGACCAACCAACCCCTAAAGTTTCAAAAAGTTTAGGAGCAAGATCATATTTTCACTGGACCAACAGAATCTATTCATTTACATTACAAAATAAAAAACATCACTTCCCATTACGATCTCTTATGTAATTTTACCCCTATGGGTACAGCAATAAGTTCTTTAACAGTCAATTAAGAAGTTTGTATCACATAATTGCTACCTTGACTAACAAGTTTAAGTAGCTGAGGATATTGGCAAGAACTTCACCAGCCTGCAGTGGTCAAATGACAAGTATACGAAAGAAAATTAAGCACCAGAGGAAGGAGTATACAGAAGAATATAGGTCAAGTAACGTAATTCCAACATAAGAGTAAATGGTTAAAATGATTGAATGCTTCTCTTGAAAAAATTCCTTGACCAAAAAGAAGCAACCGTGCACAGAAAAGCGCCCATTCTTCAATAAACAATCATCACTCAACTATGCCTCAACGCCATATCAATTTGAGTCAGCCATAGAAATCCCCTATATCCATTCTGCTCTACTTAGGCCCATTTCATATAAATACTAAATCATTTTCCTTTCCAGTCAAATTAGGTATTCTTTAATCCCGCAATATATTTCCTTTATCCTTGAATGGATAACATTTTCTAATACTACTAACTAATTGAGATCATAAAAGTTTAAGGAAAGAACCTGTGATGTAGGCATAACCCAACCACACTCCGGAGACCAATCTAAGGATGGACGCAAATCCTTGACAAAGGCGTCATAAGTTTCACCTTCACCCAATGGAGGTGGCAACAACTTAATCTAAAAAGAAAAAAACATGAAGTATTATCATACAAATCATTAGCTAAGATACAGAGCTGTCATGCATGGTGAGTAGAGGATGGATCTTCAAGGAAAAAAATTTAAGAGCACAACTAAAGTTGCTTTTAATTATCACATCGATTTGAAGAAATAAATCTCAAGTAAAAGGCATCATGACAGTCCCCAGAAAGTAGTTGTTTTGCCTAAGGATCTCAATAATCAATCAATCGACCAACTTTCAATCCCAAATAAAGTTGTGGAATCATATGTAATCATTCAGCTCTAGCCAAGTTCATATCATTCCAATACAACGTTAATGATATTGTAAATACACCATAACAGTAAATAGCCTGTATACCTACAATATCCTTAACAACTTTTTGCAGTAATTTATTTCTGAAGGACAACTAGGGGATTCCTAATGCATATAACTGGATATCAGCAGTAAACACACCAACTTATTAATCAGCATGTGTGAAATTTAAACAATACTATTACCTTAGCTTTACCATTGTAAAGTAACTTTGTCACTTGTCCGGACCAATAACAGTCATCGTACAACCAGTCAACCAAATCGCCCTCCCTCCAAGTACCATCAACAACAACAGTTACATCCGAATTTGAGCTGACATCAGACACTATGTTTTTCAAATGGACTGGAGGATACTCAGGTCGCAGCATCAGTTGCCCCATCTGATATAGCTCTGTCCATGCCCATTCTATAATGACAATCACAATGAGTAACATTTACTTGGATATAGTCTGAAAGCAACAGTGTATCCAAATACACAAGTTTCTCAATTCACAAATCAAGAGAACTCTGAACAGTAACTTGTCATGACATATGTGGTTAACCCATACAAAATGCTCATCATTTAAAACACTGAACTCAATAGAGCAGAAATGACCAGTTACAGCTAACTGTCTCCATTTGGTATATCATAATGGTAGGTATTCAAAACTAGCTGAGTTTCGAGTTGTAAGTTAATGTAACCACAACTAGGGAATAGGTAAAAAAATGTTGGAACTGGAGATAATTATGAGAATATAATATAATAAAACAAAATTTGTGAAAGCTTGAAGTAGGAGGCAAGGAAGATGATGAGAATTAGGATTTGTAATTCAGTATTTCTGGGAAAGTGAAACACACCAGTGTACATGCTCATTGACATAAACATCAGCATCTATTGACCAAGAACGGAAGCATTAAAATACAAGTTGTAAAGAGCAAAACTCCATTGATTCCAATGGCATTAACAGAAAAGAAGGTACTAGCTGAAGTTGTTTGACGACAGAAGGCAATAGGGCTAGCAGCACAGTGACACTCTCCCTGACAAACACTAAAAGGTACCTAAAAGATAGATCCAGTAAACTAGGAGGCAGTGTTTCGGCTCACTTACTCTAGATCAATAAACCAGCTCTCAAGAATCAAAAACATGAATAAAAGAACTAATACTACTACATTACACAATTTCTCTGTGATCGGAGATTTATCAACTTTTTTTAGCCTCGGTTGGAACGAACACCAAGAGGATCTGTGTCTAGCTCCAACTCCCAAATTCTGCCGAGGGAAAGAGTAAAGACAACTTCGACATATAAAATGTTTTTCTGTCTACTTCTGATACTGTCAGATATGCCAGGTTTCCAAATGAGTGATAAGAATTTACAACTGCTACAGCCTTGAGATGGAAGTATCTTATGTAACTTTTCACAACAATATTTTGTACATGTATTTAGCAACTACAACTGCAGAACCCACTTGTGGGATTTGACTGGGTAGGTTGTTGTATTTAGTAACTACAAGATATGGCATTAGATGGTAGTCTCTGCATAAAATCTCCATGCATTGTCATTTAAAATTCAGATATCAAGAAAGTAAATTGTCCTGTAAATTAACCATAGAAAATGCACCCATGAATTTAAGATTCGAAATTCCAAGGCATAAGGCATTCTGTTAATTAGCAAGAGCAACAACTTAACCAGAACATATCAGAGAACATACTTTCATCTGGATAGTCAAAGTATTGCAATAAGGCACTCCAATGTCCTCCTCTGCAGCTTATCTCCTGTATCTGATATCATATATATACAAGAAAAGTGTAACTGCATCATAGTCTACTTCTTTAATCAATGAAAAGTCTTTTGTCTAGCAAAAAGCAATTTATTTTTATTGATTACCAGCAAAACAACAATTATTTAAATGCAAAATATGGAAAAGAGTTGAAATCTCTAAAATGAAATGAAAAAAAAAAAAACTAAAATCCTATATCACTGCTAACCCCTATCAGCCCAACAAGTAACAGCAGGCTGATGAAACATTGATTACAAATGTGACAAACTGTCTTAGTCCAAAAGGGTAAGTTCTGATACAATGACTTTAATTTGAGGAGAACTACCAAAAGGTTCAACATAGTAGTTATGGCAGAAGTTTTACAAACTGAAAACTTAAGCAGTTAGGAGTGAAGCAGTCAATGCTCTAAGAACTTGTGAATCTCATTCAAATTCAGGATATTACTGAGCAACCATAAGCGTATGTTTACAACTTTTTTCCATTCTTACTGACAGAAATAAGAAACAATAGCAGTACCCCCAACAAATAGGCGCCAAGTATATGCAGTTCACAGCAAAGCTCTGAAAGAGCGGAAAACACACACATAAAGACATAAAAGAGTTCTTCCTTTGGTTTTTTTTTTTCTGAAACAGCGAGAGGACATAAAATAAGTAAAGAATACAATTAAACTAGAACAAAAGGATGAATAACTTGAGACAAACGGATCGTGACCAAGCTATCCATCCAACAACCACCCCCACCCCCCTAGAATCCACCAAAATATCCCACTAATTCAAGTTTGTACCTTATATTGCACTTCCCACAACCACCTACTGCCTCCGAACTATTGACTAACACCAAACAAACTAAAGCATTATGCATGATAGAAAGCACAGAGCAAGTCCAGAAGATGAAACCCTTTGGTACCAAAACTTTTTTTTTTTTATGAAGATGTTATATTAGCATGGCATCAAGTGGATGCAGAGTAGTTACAGTTGGTACCAAAACTGTTTGTCATGTTTGTAATTGATATGTCATCAACAACAACAACAACAACGGCATTATAGCAACTAAAATATGTATCTTCAACAACTTCATTCTTAGTTGTAATAGAAACCCCTCCCGATAATTGAGATGACATAAGCTGTATATAACTTACTAAATAATGATAAGAAATAAGGCTACATATAATTTTGCATCCATGGAACAGTAAATAGTGGTAATGTTCATAGGATGTGTGGTATCCTGATGATAAATCTATCCTGTCTATGCAGTCCAAGGTCAAATATTTAGCGTGCTACTGTACCCTGTGGCGTATTTTTGTCTTATCATATTCACAAAACTTATACAATGCAATGCTTGTAGATAACTGATCATCATTTTTTCTTCAAGAAAATCTTTTTAGGTCATTGAAGTAGAGGAAAAATAATTCTGCACAAAGCACGGCATCAAAAGTAACAAAAACAACAACATACCCAGTATAATAACATAGGTGGGGTCTGGGGAAGGTGAGGTGTACGCAGACCTTACCACTATCGTTGAGGGGGTAGAGAGACTATTTACAATAGAACTTCGACTCGAGAACAGGTTTGAAAGAAGAAGAAGAATAAAAGGCATTAAAAGTAAGCTCTCAATAAAGTAAAATTCTGACAAGTGGACGACTTTGAATATGCTTATACTTTAGGGTAGGCATGAGCATTTCAGTACAAGTTTAAGAACACTCACTGCACTTCTATTCAAGTCATAAGGATAGCATATTCTGTAACAATTCAAACAGAATATGTCTATCTACTAAAAGAGTAGTGTAAGTTAAGAGCATTGCTAGAGAACCATGTGAAAATTAAGCTCAAAGTTGGCCAAGAAATAAATATACTCTTAGGGCAAATTAACTTGGTAAAGAGAGCAAGAAAACTACATCGAAGTGACCATGAACTTGTTCAAAAAGGACTAGATACAACTAATAAATATTTTTCAACATTTAAAATGAACCTGTTCTATATGCTTAGAATCCAAATAATATAATTTGCAAGACTGAAGCTCATGCTATACTCCTAACGTATTTTAGTACCTTACACTGAAACCACGCTCCACGATATCCATCCTCCAAACACCTTGCTTCAGCTGTTTGCCCTACCTTGAAAGGTAATTGATACTTCTGGTCCATGATATCTTTACTAAACAAGCAGCTTTATCAAACACTGATTCTGCAAAATTGTATGTAAATTTTTAGACAATCATAGTCGTATATACAAATATTGATAATATGAACCACACAACGTCAATGTTGTTTAGGAGTGTACACGGGATTATAATTCATGAATCAAGATCTCAATCATTAAGGCGTCGTTTGATAGAGTGTATAAGAATAGTACTGAATAAGATGTATTAGTAATGTTTTTTTTTTTAAACTGAAGGTGTATTAGTAATGTTGACGTTATTATGCAGGAATTATTTCTTATTCACTGTGTGGTTTGGTGTATTAAGGAGAGTTTTGTCTTTAACCATGCTTATTCATGTATTAATTGCTCTTGTATTGCTAATACCCTGATTTGCTATGTATTAGTTATACACCCTATAATGTTGAATATGGTGTATCTGAAAATCTTACCAAACAAAGGACTTAACAATACCATGACTAATAGATGTATTAGATTCTCTAATACGTCCTACTAAACAACCCCAAGTGTCTTTGATTTTAGTTCTGAATCTTAATCAAATTTTATATTTTTTGATGACTGAGAAATTCGTCTGTGACCCACCCTTTGGACCAATCACAGCCTTCTAAACTCAGTGGATAATGGGCTTGCCCCTCTACCCTTCTCCACTTAAATACCAGGCTTCGCTTTGCATGGTGTGGGGATTGAATCTGCGACCTAAGCCACNGAGAAATCCGTCTGTGACCCGCCCTTTGGACCAATCACAGCCTTCTAAACTCAGTGGATAATGGGCTTGCCCCTCTACCCTTCTCCACTTAAATACCAGGCTTCGCTTTGCATGGTGTGGGGATTGAATCTGCGACCTAAGCCACAAATTTTGATCAATAAGTACGCTTTTTATTTCAATCATTTGATAGGTCTAAATAAATTTGAATGATTAATGTAAATATGGCATTTCACCAATACTCTACTTCCACCACTAACCAGTAACCACCCTCATGGACGCCATTGCTACCGCCCATTATTATCAACTGCCATCCTCGGCCATTGCCATCAACCACTTTTGTCCATAACCACCATCCTCGACAATCACTACAGTCAATTGTCACCACCATTAGCCACCATTTTCAATCATCACCAAAAATTGCCTGTACTGCAACAACCACCATTCACTACCGATAATCACCACCATCAGTCATCATTATATATCGCCAACTATGCTATCAATCATCATCACCATTAGTTATCACTACCATCCACCACAATTATTAATTGCCACCACCATTGTCAACCATCATCACCATTACATACTGATAGTTCCAATGCTCACCTTTCATCTCATTTTTAACAATTCATTCCTAGTTATATTTGCCAACATAAACGTGCCCTTTAACTTGGCTTCAACTGACATCTATGTCTTCCAACTATGGGTGAGCACAAGACACATGCATCCTACATGGCAATTCGTGTCCAACGTGTATTATGGCATGTAATCCACGTGTGCCAAGTTCAAGTGTCTACTTATGCACACCTAAAGTTGGAGAGCATTAGATATCAATTGAGGCCAAGTTAAAGTTAAAGGGCACATTTATATATGCCTTTCTAAAAATTTGCCAATCTTGCCCTAGTATCTGCTTGAAGATCTTGATCTTGGTCACTTGGTTCTATGTTAATTCAAAGAAATCACTGATGCACCTCAATTCAATCTTTTGTCAAATAAAATGACAATTTACTTTAATATGCTTTATTAATTCATGAAAAATTAGGCTCAAAGTATTGAAACTTGATTGTCACATACCAATTTTATGGTGCATCTTTTCCACATCTAATCTTTTGGAGAAGTTGTATGTCATACAAGCTCCTTTCTTCCAATATGTCCAATACATACTTCCTTTGTGAAATGAAAATTCCATTGCTAGATTGTGTCACCTTAATACCTAGAATATAATCGAATTTACCAAGGCCTTTAGTTTGAAAGTGACTAAGATTCAGCTTAAAATGAATAATGTCTTCATTCACTTCGAATCATGTCAAAATATTGGACAATATTTTGCTTAATCGGTCAAACCATGCCCTTGGTAACCATACCCTTGGTGATTACTTGAAAGCATAAGGAGATCGAAAGCCAACATACTAATCCAAACTCCTTCTAAGAAACAAACCTTGACGATTAATCCATGCCGACCTCTTTAACAAGTTCATTGTTTTATAACTGTGGCATCCAAGCCAGCTTGCACACACCTCAACTAATTCCATGGGATACCTATTACCTCCCACTGACAACATGTACCATGTAACTTTGTTCACCAAAGCTAGGATAGACATAAAGAAATCACCTAGTGTTTTTGTCTTAACTGAGAGATGAACCTGAAACATCATGGTTCTCAACCACTTCATTGATCACTAGGTCACACACTTAGATGCATCCCTGCTCAGCAAGTTCATTCTAAAGACATTTTATATATCTAACAGATATAAGTGACCAATGACACATGGTTGCTATTTAATAAGTACACATGTCTACATTCATACACATTTAGGAGTCGTTTGGTAGGCCGCACTAGAAGAAATAGTCAATGTATTATGTAAGGTATTATTTAGTACTATGTTTGGTAGGAATTTGAGCCTGTGTAGTTAATCCGTGGATTGGTTATACCTCCTTCATGGTATTATAGGATGTATTACTAATACCTTCCATTTGGAGGTATTAGTAATACATAGGGTATAATATCATGGGATAAGTCTATGTAAAGACAAAAATATCCCTCAAATCATTTTACTTATTTTGTTTATTTTCTTGATTTTATGATTTATATTTGTACTAGTAAATTTATTTAAATAAATTAGCTTACAAATTATTTAGAGAGAGTTGTTTGTTACTAAATAAATCCAATACAAATCAATACAAATTTGAAATATGAGTTGTTTATTTGTATATGTCATTTGTGATCTTAATTGAACAATTTAAAAAATTACATACATATTAAAATTACAACTTGCATTTTTTATCTGTAAATGTAGATGGTTTATTCAATTTTACCATTGTTGACCGTCTTTTCGATTTTAAAAGTAGATGGTTTATTTTTAAAAAAATTAAAAGTGACATTTTGTGAGTGATCAATTTATTAAGCTGACAATTATTTATCCTCAAATAATTCAAGTGAAAAAATAGCAAACAGGACAACAAAATTGTTCTTCTCATAGCTAGTTAGAAAGGCCATAAAATAATAATATTGTCCGACAATTATCTACCTTGACCGAATTATATAATAATTCAAGGGTATAATTGGAAAGAAGATTCTTATAGAGTTTTAATCCAAACACAAGATGAGGTGGGAAACAATGAACCAAACACTTAATAAAAATAAACCCTGCATTATTAATCCCTGCATTACTAATCCTTGCGTTATTAATTTTTGTACCAAACGACCCCTTAGATTCATTGCAACCAAACAAGGAAAATTACACAAAATATTTTTTAGTTCTACATTTATAGAAAATGTGACGAGAGGGAGTTGCTCGGATGGTAAACACCCCTCACTTCCAACCCGAAGGTTGAGAGTTCAAGTCATCAAGGGAACAAAAGGGGTGGGAGCTCCTAGGGAGGGTAAAAGAAAGTAATAATAATAAAAAAAGAAAATGTACTTACCTTATTAGATATGGATTGATTATCTACCATAATATACACAGTCAGAAGTTTTTTCAACTAAACATACCTCCTTGTTTGGACCATTAAATAAAAAAGAGTTAAATAACATAAAGAAGATTAAAAAGCAAAACTTTGGCATCATAACCAAATGAATGGATAATATACTTGGAATAGAATCACCACAACTTTTAGTCTAGTAGTATCAATAGAGGTATTCAACAAATAAGTGTAAGTTTGATCTCGAAGAGAAATTTGGTTTTGTAATTTAGTACAAATGTTATTTAGGCATGCGACATTTTTCATAGAAATCACCAAAAGTAACCTGGGAGATCCTTATGATAGCATTTTTTTTCAAATTATAAGTAGGCATAGAAAATTACTTCATCAATTTCACTATCCCTCTATTTCCCTTCCCCACACAACAATAACAACATACCTAGTATAGTCCACATATGGGATTTGGAGATGCGTGGTGTGAACGCAGTCTTACCCCTACCTTGTAGATTGTTTCTAATAGACCATCGGCTTGAGTAAAACATAATAAAATCTTACTATCTAGGGTTATGTCCTTAATAATGGAGACCACAATGTTCGACTATCTACCAATCTTCTACCCTAATTCTCAACCTCTATATCTTACTATCTAGAGTTATGTCCTTAATAAGCTGCAAAATGTGTCATATCCATACCTGATATAGTCAACCTCTCGCACATCTGTTTTTCACATGCCTGAACCATCTCAGTCTATATATTCATATATGTCTACCACAAAAATCACTCTCATTTTTTTTTATAACTGAGAAATCCGTCTGTGACCCGCCCTTTGGACCAATCACAACCTTCTAACTCGGTGGATAATGGGCCCGCCCCTCTACACTTAAATATCGGGCTTCGCTTTGCATGGTGTGGGGCTTTAACCTGCGATCTAAGCCACAAATCCTCCACTTTTTGCCACTCGAGCTAGGCTTAGGGGCATCACTCTCATCTTATCTTGAATATCTTTATTTCTAATTTTATCCATTCTTGTATGACCCATCTCAAAGGTGTATGTTGGTATAAATTTAAAATTTTAATTTTACACATGTTTAGTTGGTGGAAACATTTTTTCTAAGAAACAAGTTCCATAAAACGAGGAAAATGATTTTCTTAATAGAAATAAAAGAAGCAAAAACAAGTTCCATAAATAAACATTTGAAGTTCACTATCTCCTACTCACCTAACCAACACCTCCAACCCTCACACCTAACAAGCAATCTTGGTCAATCCAAAATGTTCATAACGAAAATCAAAGAGATTACAAAAAGATAAGGGGATGAAAAAACATGAACAAATTAAACTACATACCTTGGAATATGCAATCAATTTAGGGATCCCAATAAAGCTTCACTCATATATATTCGGCGCAGGTATGTATACTAGTTGAATCTAATATAAGTAGCCAAAAGGTTAACCATTCAAAAGAAACCCTAAAACAAAAGTTATAATTACCATATTGTTTTTTTATACATAGAGGCCCAAGCCCAATATATCTATTAGAGGAGTTGAGAATAATCACTCATGACCTAATAAATTGAGGTTGTCACGTGTTATTAAATGCCTAATAGGTAGGCTTATCTATTTGGTAAACCGCTGATCTAAAGTATTTCAACATCAACCTTCAAGGGTCGTTTGATTGGAACAACTTATCCAGGGTTAAATTAAACTACATATCTTAGGATATGCAACCAATTTAGGGATCCCAATAAAGTTTCTTTCGTATATATTCGTGCGGGTACATCTATTAATTGAATCGAATATAAGTAGTCAAAAGGTTAACCATTGAGAAAAAACCCTAACCAAAAGTTATAATTCTCATGTTGTCCTTCTAATACATAGAGGCTCAAGTCCAATATATCTATTGGAGGATTTGAGAATAATCACTCAAGACCCAATAAATTGAGGTTGGCACGTGTTATTAAACGCTTAATAAATATTCATACATATTGGGCGTTTAATAACACGTGGCAACCTCAATTTATTGGGTCATGAGTGATTATTCTCAATTCCCCTAATAGATATATTGGGCTTGGGCCTATACGTATAATAATTAATAAGGACAAGATGAGAATTATAACTTTTGTTTTAGGTTTTCTTCTCAGTGGTTAACTTTATGCCTATTTATATTAGATTCAACTAGTATACTTATCTGCATTGAATAAATATGAAAGAAACTTTATTGGATCCCTAAATAGGTTGCATATTCCAAGGTATGTAGTTTAATTTAATCTTGAGATATAACCAAATGACCCCATAAAGTTGAAGTCAAAATACTATAGATTAGCGGTTTACCAAATAGATAAGTGTATCTATAAGGCGTTTAATAACATGTGACAACCTCAATTTATTAGGTCATTAGTGATTATCATCAACTTCTCTAATAAATATATTTGGTTTCAGACTCTATATATAAAAGGACAATATGAGAATTATAATTTTTGTTTTAGGATTTCTTCTTAATGACTAACCTTTTGGCTACTTATATCAGATTCAATTAGTATACGTACCCGGGTTGAATATATATGAGTGAAGCTTTATTTGGATTCCTAAATTGGTTGCATATTCCAATGTATATAGTTTAATTTGTTCATGTTTTTTCATCCTCCATCTTCTTGTACTTCTGAATTCTCTTTGATTTTGGTTATCAACATTATGGATTGGCCAAAATTGCTTGTTGGGTGAGATGGTTGAGGGTTGGGGGGCGTTGGTTGGTTGAGTAGAAGATACTGAACTTGAAATGTTTACTTATGAAACTTGTTTTTGCTATATTTCTATTAAGAAAATTATTTTCCTCATTTTAAGAAAATTATTTCTTAGAAAAATGTTTACACCAACTAATATATGTACCAGCATCAAATATATATGAATGAAATTTTATTGCTGCATATTCCAAACTATATACCTAACCATACCTCGAATCAAACATAGAATAAAAATAATGCTACATTTTATACTGAGAATTATACCTTATACCTCACGCCAAACGATTCTTGAATGCTTTGCATCATTCCACCTCGAATGCAAATTGCAGCCATAACTTTCCAGTTCCGGCGAGAGAAACACGAATCTGAACCTTCTCTTCTTAGAGTGAAGTCACATTTTTGCAGAGAATTGCGCGACGGAGTCAGAATTTTCATTATGAAATTGTTGGACAGAGTGCACAATAGTACCGTCGATTTGCCGCCGCCGCCTCCCAAATTAAGAATAGTCTGAAGGTAAATTAGGGGTAATTAAAAATTCGGCTTAGGGCCTGTTTGAAAGGACACCCTGGTAATTGGATTTGGTGTAATTGGTGTAATTACACTGTCTTGTCCTGTTTGGAAGGACAGGTNAGTTAGTGTCTTTTCCAACATATCCTCATCTTTTATAACTTCCCCACATAATTTTAATTGGGAAGCGATTCTAAATACAGCAGAGTTATACTCAATTACGGTTTTATGATCTTGAAACCGTAAGTGCATCCACTCATAACGAGCCCTTGGCAATACCGTTGCCTTGAGGTGGTCATACCTCCCTTTCAAACCTATCCACAATTCAAGTGGATCTTTCATTGTTAAGTATTCAACCTTCAGGCTTTCATCAAGATGATGACGAAGGAAAATCATAGCTTTCGCTTTATCCTGACTTGATGCCTTATTTTCTTCGATTATACAATCACCATGACCCTTAGCGGCAAGGTGAATTTCAGCATCAAGTACCCATGACAAATAGTTCTTTCCAGAAATGTCAAGTGCCACAAATTCAAGTTTTGATAAATTCGACATGATGAAAACTATCATAAAATAGTTGAGTTAATAACATGATTTTAATTTCTTTATGATGAAGATAAATTAATATTTCAAATGATTAAGAATTAGTATAAAATATATCATATGCATGAATATGGGATGTTACAAAAGCATGTAAACTCATAAAGTATGAAACGGTAAATTTAATATGTATTCTAATTATTTTACTATATTTATTACTAGTTCAATAGTTATTAACGCCAAAGCTACCGTAAGATTTTAAGTCATATTTAATATAATACTATTATTCTTTATGACACACCAATATCTATCATAAATTTATGACAAGAAATTAAAATACTTACGATTATTCTAACTAGCATGTTATCATATATCCTGGTATTTAATTTAGAGTTATAAGTTACTAGCATATAAACAACATAAAAATATAAACCTGAAACGTATTGATTATTATGCCTAGTAAAGTATCATACAAATACCTAAAGCAAGTTATATATGCAGTAATTAAATCGTTGATCAAAGACTTATGTAAGTCCTATTAGATATGTTATAAACATATAAATGTATACCTGACTCGAAAAGAAAATTGATTAACTTTTTAGGGAAAAAGATAATTCCGAATTAGGTCTTAATTGNTAATTACAGTGTAATTACACTGTGGCAACCAAACAGGTCAGTGTAATTACTAGACAGTGTAATTACTAGGATGGTAATTACTACCCTAGTAATTACACCAATTCCAATTACCAGGTGGCTTTCCAAACAGACCCTTAATGTTTAAGGGGGTAATTTTTGGATTTTCTCAAAATATATGTATTAACTATTAAGTACACTTCTATTTCTGATGTATAAAAATGACAAAAGAATTTTTTTCAATTAAATGGTATTTTTCATTAAAGATGTCAATTTTAGAGAAATATTTTCATTAAAGATGTCAATTTAGAGAAATAATGTCAAGACCTATTTACTTTTTCTATTTTTTTTAAAAAAAATAAGATTTCCCTCAAGTATTGTAATTGTTACAATTCTATAAATAATAAACATTCCTTTAAGATTAATTAAGAGTTTGCGATTTTTGTTTTATGTAGAAATTAACTTAAATTTCATGTAAACAAGGCGTTATAAGTTATTTTCTTGACGTTTTAAATGCATATATTTAGAAGATTATTAAGTTTTTATATTACTTTTTGACTTATTAATAATGTAAGTATGTGTGAGTATATTTACATACATAAACACAAAACACACGCAGGACTATAACATCTATAGCTTTGTGCATAATTCATAACTTAATTTTGATATTCATCTAGTTCAAATAAATGATATTTGGATAGAAATGAATTATTTGTTGTAATAGAATGTCCAAAGGTTTAAATATGTATAATTATTAAATATAAAAAGTAAATATATGAGTCGTCAAATAGATCTTGAGGGGTTAACAATGATTGTGATGGAATTGATAATATATCTACACCTTTAATTAGTTAGAGATCTCAAAGCATTGCGTATGAAACTTCTTATGATAATATTAGAAAAATACTATATTTCAACATGATTATTTATCATTATTTATTAAAATTCAAAGACACATGTTATTTCACTTTGCATCTTTCCTTTCTCTTTGACTTATTAGCTTCTTCATATTGACTTCTCACTTTATGTTTAAACCACATTTCTTCTCCCTTTCCATCATCCTTTTCCTTTGTTGAGCTTGATTTCAAAAAGACAAAACATTCCAAGTGCATAAAAAAGAAATAGCAAATATATGATAATAGTCGATCGAGAGATAATTCTATATCTAAAGAATTTTACCAATGCAATCTTTCTTGTCTTCGATGATTATAGATATCTTTCGGTGCCTATTAATTACATAATTCAACATCAAGTGTATCAGGAATAACATATTGTTGTAGATTGATTTGCACATTTTTCGTAAGATCCTACATGAAAACAGTATCATTATGTTGTATCCTTCTTTTCTGCTATCAATCTCCCACAAGTGGTTCAAAGAGGCACCATAACTCCAAGAAGAATCTTCAAAGCTTCAACGCATAGCCACAATGACACTCGGTCTTTTCATAACAATGTAACAACATATAATGATATCACTTATTAATCACCTTTTTTTACGCCTAACAACATAATAGCTCACGATAAAAATATGTATTTTAATAGAGTCACTCAGCATTCCTTTATACGCCAAGTTTAAATTAATGTAATCATCTTTTCTCGACAAAAAATAATACTAATAATATACTAACTATAAATGGACAAAGGCTAAAAATATCAGTAAAAAAAGGAAAAAAATAATTGTATAAGGAATGGATTATTTATTTATGGGAAAAGGGCCTGATATACCCCTCTACTTTGTTATTTGGAGCTGATATGCCCCTCGTTATGAAAGTGGCTCATATATACCCTTACCGTCCTACCGTTACAAAATGAGCTCACATATATCATTCATGTAACGGAAGTGAAAAAAATTAGTTTTAAATTTATATTTTTGACTTTTGATTCTTTTTTAAAAAATATTTAGGGGTATATATGATTTTTCTAGAAAATTTCAAGGTATATTTTAATTTTTTTTTGACACAATTTTTTTTTTGATTTTTTGATTATCATTATTTGAGTTTCCTATTCTTATTCTTATTTTATTTTTTCTTTCATTCCTTAGTATAAAGAAAAAAAATTAAAACTATTTTTTTTGTGGCTATATTATAATGTAATTTAGTTTTTGTATTTGAAGAAAAAAATTGGGTCATCTATAATAAATTTTACAAGAATATTAACAAAACTTAAATAAATTTGACCATCAAAGTAATTGTCACGACCCGAGTCTACACCCTGGACGTGGCCGACACTCAAGAACCATTGTTGGTCCCCAAGCGAACCCTCATCCTGGTTGACTACAAGCGGAAGACTAACTTAAGCATGCAAAAGCTTAAAAGCTGAATAAATATTCATGAAACTGGAATACAAAACTTTAACTCAAATGAACAACTTAGAATAAAAATAATATATTTGACTCGCCATAAAATAGGCAACTTAAGTCTTTAAAACATTTAATAAAATAAATGAATAATACAGACTTCTCAACTATATTGACTATCTATGAAACCTCTAACTGATAAAGATGGAAGTCGGGACAAGACTCACGACATCCTAACAACTGATATAACTGAAACGTAAATAGAATCCTCCGGAAACAAGGAGGCTCACCATAGCTAACTCGAACTCTCGGATGTATCAACGAAGCTCCTGTTGATGATCCTGAATACATGTGTCTGCATCATGAGAAGATGCAGGCCAAATGGCTCAGTACGTGGAATGTACGAGCATGTAAGAGGAATTCTAAAGCATAAACATAAGCTTGAACTTTAATGAAAAAGAGACATACTTACCTCTTTTCAAACTTACTCAACTCAAGGAATACTCAAGGATACTCACAACTACTCAAACTTACTCAACTTAGAAGTACTCAAGGATAAGATACTCAACTCAAAGATATGATACTGAACTTTGGATACTCAACTCAATATAAAGCAACAATACACATGCAATATATAGAAAGCCTTTAAAACAGTAGAAAACAACTTAGTTCGTTAAATAAAATGCAATAACAAACTCAACTTTACTCATATAATAAAGTAATATAGTTTTTGTGGGAGATTCTCTAACTGACAACCACCACTATAAGCCTAAGTGGTGATACAACATCTTGCCCACGCTATCAGAACCGTCCTATACTTTTCCATCATATAGAACGCTTAACTTAGTGGATCCACTAGCTTAACTTATGTGATCATCTAAAAAGTATGACCCATTAATACCCATGATGGCTACATGGTTTATGGAGACTTGAGTTAATATGAACTTGCATCCCCATATCGGTGCTCAATACTACTCCCAAAAATGTACTTAGCTCATATGTTTTAAAAACAAACTTCTTTGTTTGGTTTGAGATAATTACTCAAAACTTAACTTAAAAGTTCTCTTGGAAACCATAGTTTCCTCTTTACTGAAAAACTAGCTCAAAGGCTCTTTTGAAATCTCAGTTTCCTTTCTTGTTTAAATGTGAAAACATTTACTCTTTGGGAATACATAGTCCCGATATACTTTTTTGAAAAAATGAACTCAACTCTTTACTCTTTACTCTTTGCTTAACTCAAAACTTGAGTCTTAACACAAAGTTAAAACATTTGTAAAAGACTTCTTAGAATATGGTTCATGCCGAATTATGGACGTGAACGACTCAATGCAAGGTTCTTCAATAGCCGAAGATAGAACTCAATACTTGGAACTCAAGAACTTCAATAATACTACTCACTTCAAAAATGCTCAACTCGGAGGGTTCATGCGGAATTTATGAGCATGAACTACTCAACTCAAGGACTCAAAGATACTTCTCGTCTCAAGACTGCTCGACTTATAGGGTTCATGCGGAAATATGGACATGAATAACCCAACTCAACGACTTCATGGGTAACATGTAATAGTCCCATGATTAGGAATGAAATCTCAAATGGGTTAGAAACTCAATACTTAAGACTTAGGACATGAAGATATTACTCCTCTCAAAGATACTAAACTGATAGAGTACATGCAGAATTAATGGGCATGAACGACTTGACTCGTAAGTCTACATAACATTATGGAACTCATGATACAACTCTTCTCATTCTCATACTTACTTCCTCACAACTTAGTTCAAACCAATAGTTGATCTCAAAGGGTTCACAATCGAACTCAAAGGCTTTCTTGAACTCTACTCTTAACTCTTTTTTGAATGTGAATTATGATTTCAAGAGTTATATTTCATGATATGAAGAATCTAGGTGATAGTGTAGACTCATAAATACATTATCCTCACTCTCATTCTTACTTACTTGAGTTTTGAAACAAGTTACTAGAAGTTATAGAAGACTCCTCAAAAGGGCTCAAACGGACTTTCTTAGAATGTTCGAATGAATGCTCAAAACTTAACTCTTTAACTCTACCTTGAATATGAATTATGGAATCAATGTTATGATCATGTTAGGAATGATGTTAGGTGTTTAGAAGTAGCTTAGAGTAGTTAGAATCGAAAAGGAGTGAATGTGCACTTTAAACGAACTCAAACGGGGCAAACCGTCGACAAACTAGAGGGGCAGGAGACCTTGGGGCTATGGGTGGCGCGGAGCGCCAGCCCCTAACATTCAGATGAGGGTTTGGGGCACTCTGGCAGGCGCATCACGCTAGGCCCCCAACCCAAAAAATTTGACTAACTTCTTTGCTCGTTTTCTCACCCTAACTTGCCTAGAATCGAACGATTTCTTCCCAAATCACTTAGAATCAATTACTTAACATAAGTACTCTCTAATCTACTCAATACATCCCTTAAAACACTCACTTTGATCTGAAGAAATCATCCAAAACCCAACACAACAAGATTTAGAATGAACTTCAAGAACACCTATCAATAACTTATTAAGAACTCTAATCTTTCAACTTCAAGAATGAAATTTGCGCTGAAAATAACATGTTTGGCGTGTGGGTGAACAAACCCAACACTATGGAAGCTTACATACCTCTTAGGGATCAAACCCATGGCGAAAATCTGCAACAACACGCAAGAATCTCGACGAACGCTTGATCCTCTCCTCTTTTCTCTTCTTTTCTCTTCTTGAACTCTCAACTAAAACCCTAGGTGTAAACTAGGATTATAAAACTGAACCTAATCATATTAGACCCCTAAAATATTACTAAAAACTAATTAAATCTGATTGGGTAAGGAAAAGACCAAAATACCCCTCTAAAATTCGGTTTTGACTTTCCTTGACTGACAACCTAACTTCAAAAGGCCATATCTCACTCATCTGACCTCAAAACTTAGCAAACTCGGCGGCGTTGGAAAGATAATTCAAAGGTCTTTCTTACGGTATCTGGTATCACACCTAACTCATCTTAAGTTGGAAGTTATGGTCGTTTGAAGTAACTCATACTTAGCTTAACTTGCAAAATTTCAGATTTTACTATTTCCAATTTAATTCTTTTTGGAACTCAAGGTGCTACATCTAGTGACCTTAACACTTAAGAAATTTTTAATTCCTCGGTAAAATCCTACTCACAACGAAGGATGGTTCAAGTCTTAGCTCAAAAATTTTCTGGGGTGTTACAATAATAAATCTAAATTAGTCATTGAAACAAAAAAAAGTTTTTTAAAAAATAATATATGTTTGAGGAGGATTAAATATACCCATATGGGATTATATATATTTTTAAATAATTAAAAAAATTAAACTAAAATTAATTTTTTCACTTCCGTTAGAGGAAAAGGGTACATGTGAGTCATTTATATAACAGTAGGGGTATATATAAGCCCTTTTTATAACGAGCAGTATATCAGTTCTAAATGACAAAGTTGAGGATTTCCCTTTATTTATTGTAAAAAGAGAAACCCCTAAAAATTGTTATAGACAAAAAAGGAGAAAAGGATGAAATTGTCATAAAAGGGAAAAATTTGAAAATAACAAAAAAGAAAAGAAAAGGAAATGAAAACCTAAATATGTTAAAGAAGGAGCCGAAAAACGAAAGAAATATTTATTTATTTTTATAGTATATAAGAAATATAGAAATACACAAATGTCACTAATTCTGTGAATTATAAAAGAGTTTAATTTAATATATATATATATATATATATATATATATATATATATATATTTCCGCCTTTGTTCAGCAGGTTTCTTCCACCTCTCAAATCTCTCTCTACACAGCTTCCATTTTTCACCATTGACAAAAGCTTTGTTCTTTGCTTCAGGTTTGCTTCTTTTCTTCGATCTACTCTTGTTGTTGTCATTTTATTAATTTAGTTATGATTTTTAACCAATTCTTTTTCTTAATTCTAGCTCCCCTTTACTTTTTCTTGTGTTTTAGGGTCTATTTTGTGCAATTCGTTTTTTTTGATCGTTCTTGATATCTGGGTTGTTGATTTTTGTACTTGCCTTGATGGGTTTTGGTCCAATTGGGTTTTGGTAAATTAGTAAAAAAGAATCTTTTTTGTGTTTTGGTGAATTTGCTGATTGGGTTTGGAGTATAATTCTATTTTTGTTTTTGGGGTTCTTTTTTATTTTGTGGAAGGTAGTTTGAATTAGGGTTTATTGGGAGTTATCCTAATGTGGGTTTTCAGGAATTGTAATAATTGTGAATTAGAATTGTCATTTTATTTGGAATATGTACCAATTTTTGTTGTTGCATTGCTTTCTATGAAAGAAATCCTTGTCGTTTCTTTGAATTATTAATTTATTATCTATGCATATGGATAAACTGGAGTTTACAATCCAAGGATATTGGTTCAGCGTTTTGTGTTGGGTTTACCTTTTGTGTTTAAGTCTGTGAAAGTGGGAAAATGAAGATTTTTGTGTTTATATTAAATGTGGTTTAATCTTTTTTGGATGGAAAAGGCGAAGCTTTTAATAGTTTGGTGGGAGTTGTGGGGTGAGAATGGCTTCAAGTGCATCTGAGGAAGCAGGTAGTGCAAGGTCTTTGGAGGGACTGTCAAATGGGCATCAGAGATGCCAATCTAGTGAAGCGTTGGCTGAATGGAGGTCTTCGGAGCAGGTGGAAAATGGGATTCCATCAACTTCGCCTCCTTACTGGGATAGTGATGACAATGAAGATGCGGGTAAGCTGCTTGCCATTTTCTATGCTTTATTTTTCTTTCTTTTGAAGTCTTGTTTTGATTCTTGAAAGACGCTGCTTGCCATTTTTGATGTTTGCTCCATACTTTTTATTCTTTTAAGATCTTTTGAAGTTCTGTTGGTTTCTTGAAGTTGCATAGTTGAGGAATGAGTTTCAGGAGACTAGTATTTAGTTGAGGGAAGTTGCACCATTCATAAGATAGATTGGCAGTTGCTTGCAGTTCTTTAATTTTGGACTTACCTGCATCCACTGTTTTTCTTTTCTACAAAAGATTGTGTGGAATCATTGTATACTTATTTTTGGATTGATATCTCCTTTCCGTTTTGGTGTCAGAGCTCTGAATATGAACGCTTAGAGTTTGAGTCTTGTTAATAGTGGTTTAATTATTTTAATTTTTTGTTCAGATTTACTAAACTGCTCACTTTGAAGATGAACTCTTAGAATATCAATTAAATTGATTGCTTATGAACTATACCTGTCATTGGTGGGTGGACTTTCTCTTGGTTTGCATGCTAGACTATATCAGCTTTCTACAGGAATAGGATTTTACATAGGGGATCCTTTGTTTTTGTTTTTGTATCGAGGGATCCCAGATAATGTAATCTACAAAACTATCTCAGTGCTTGCTCTGTTTCAAAGCTATACTTATCATTGGTGGCCCTTATGGGAATTTCTCGGTGATGTGAATTAATTATCCGGTTCTAAGTTTGACAGGGTGTTCAGTAATCTGTTGTTTGATAGAAAACTTGATTGATTTTTGGTTTTAAAAATCCTTTATTTATGGGAGATTTTAAATCTTATTACAGGATTGAGGTGGTGGTTATTTTGTTTTTAAATCAATGTATAAATTTTCTTCTTGAAGAAAGTAGCTTGTTGATTGGTGTCTATAACTCTATATATATTGTTTCGAAATATGCTACAGGCAGGCTGTTATAATTTATAATGAGTCCTCATCTCAAAGTGTGTTCTTCGTATTCATGTTGTATCAACAAGAATAGTTTTTGGGACAGGCTTCACCATCTCATTTCAAAACTTGTCTAAAACTGCCTGCTATTTGATAGTAGACCAAACCCATGTACATGCTTCCTTCTCCTAAATCAGTTCCATAATTCTCTATCCAACCTCGTCTACATCTATACGCTTTTATATTGTCACCAAGTCTGCTGATAATGCATTCCAACCTCTTTTTGATGTCCTCTTTCAAGTTAGTAAATGTAAAGTGAACAAGACTAGTGTCTCAATGTATAAGTTGTAGGAGGTTTCAAGAGGTTTCGTGACCATTGGTAGTGCTACTGCTATCTCAGACCTAAGAAATAATGTGAAGTAGATACTACCTGAAGTAACTTCTTCTCCATGGTGGAATATGGTGTTTCACAATTGTTATCTCATGAGATTCAATTACACTATAATTGAAGAGTAGTTTGCTAGTACAGCTCCTTTATTCCGTCTTATATTTGATTTCTTCATTTTGGGGTGGGGGCTGATGCCGTACTGTTGATAAAAAGAAGTAGAAGTAACTAACCATAACTGTTTATCAACCTGATTTCGATTATGCATGTGTTTCTTAATTGGCATAACTGAGACTGTGAGTTGCGTGTGCTTCTAGGTTGTGAGACTACTACTGATATTTCTTCAGAAGTTTCTTCCTTACACTTCACCATCTCTGTCCTTCTGTATCCTTTTATGTGCTTATTGTGGAAGCCCCTTTGTATTATTTATTCAGTTATCCTCGTTTATTGTTCTTAGGACCTAAACCTTCCGAGCTTTATGGGAAATATACCTGGAAGATTGATAAGTTTTCACAAATAAACAAGAGAGAACTTCGGAGTAATGCATTTGAGGTTGGAGGCTACAAATGGTATGATATCCTTGGGAAGAATTATTTTGACACATACTTGTTTGGTGGCCCTTGCATGTGTTCTCATCCTTCTTTTTGACTGGAAAGGATTTTATGCATTCTCATCTTCTTGTAGAACGAGATATGTATTGTCCAATGAGGCAAATTCTGCATGTCCAGTGTGTATCAATTTCAAAAACTATCTGCTGATGCTTTTGATATGTCTATGGTTTCCTACCTGGATAAAGTTAATTATAGTGGGAAGAATTGGACTTCCCTATTTTCTACCGATAGAGTTAGGCAATAAGAAGTTTGCGGAGAGTTATTTATGTGCGTACTTTTAAGTAGTTTGGATCATGTTACGTTGGTTTAGAAGAGGAGCCAGGACATAAGAAAGAGAAGAGAAAAGGGTTATTCCCGGTGCTCTCTTTGAAAATAAAATCAGATGAGCACATAACTCATCTATGTAATAGAAAATTGCGGAGTATGTTGTTTATATGTGCATATTTTGTTTTTGGTTCGGACCATGTTAGGTTTGGATAGATAAGGAACCAGGAGTAGGATGTAACAAAAGAGAAGAGGAAAGGGTTTTGCGGTGCTCTTGTTTGGAAGTAAAAGCAGAGGAATGCGCACCTTGTGCAGTCATCTTTACAATCCTATTTGAAGTTGTATGAACGTAAGGAATTAAATCCATTTTTACTTCCTGGTGCATACTTAATAGGTGACGTGTGAAAAGTTAGGAGCCTTGTCCCTGCATCCCTGCACTACCTGTATTTAGAGAGAGATTGCATGACTCCTTACACTGTTAGTTTACTCTTAGAAAATAGGCTGACTACTGCTGGAGTTTGATCATTAGGTTATCCATTTCATTGATGTAGAGGTAATCATAGACACTGTTATCTTGCTTTCTGTGAAGTTTTGTAGTTTGGGTTGTACCAAGTTTGATATTCTTACACCCTTATTGCACGTTTACTATAATCTTGTATGCTTGTTTATTCCTCTTATTATTGAATGATAATTACCAGTTCAGGAATTGTAAAATTACTGACAAATGCTTGATGTGATTAACTGATTGTGGCAGGTATATTTTGATTTACCCTCAAGGATGTGATGTCTGCAATCATCTCTCTTTGTTTCTGTGTGTGGCTAATCATGACAAGCTCCTTCCAGGTGTGATAATGTTGGTAATTCACTCCAAACTGTCTTCAAAGTGTTATTGTAGAGGTGATGTTGATATTTTCTTGTCTTTTGATAAGAACAGGTTGGAGTCATTTTGCCCAATTCACTATTGCTGTGGTGAACAAAGATCCTAAGAAGTCCAAGTATTCGGGTGGGTAAACTACATTTGATCTTTTGCAATGGATCTTGAAAAATCTTTGCATGTTCTTGTTAACACAATTGCAGATTTCTGCAGATACACTACATCGATTCTGGAAGAAAGAGCATGATTGGGGTTGGAAAAAGTTTATGGAGCTTTCAAAAGTTTTAGAAGGGTTTATTGATGCTGATACCCTCATAATTAAAGCTCAAGTTCAAGTTATCAGGTATTTTATCATTTTAATTTGTCTATATTTCATTTTTATATCAATTTATGTATCTTACATTACCTATGGCATGGTTGGCTATAGCCTAATAGCATGAAATTCCACCACCATTTGCTAGTCTATTTACGCGTTTGGTAAACACCAAAGTCCAAAAGTGTTCATATGCCAAAATCAGTCAAAAGCCATAAGTTGGTCACCCCAACTTGACTTTTCAACTTATAGGCACTTTTGGTTTGCCTAAGCCTTTTACTATTTTCTCTCTCTCCATTTTATTTCTTTCATTCATCCTATTCCAAATAAAAGTATGTTCAAATAAATTCATTGGAAATCGCTTTAATGACATTTTAGTTATTTTAATAGAGAAGTGCGTATCAACACTTCTTTCACCAAACACATTAACGATTTATTATCAGTTTCAATACTTTTATCCAAACACACAAGTATTTATTTATAAAATCGGTTTCACCACTTTAAAGTGTTTTTCAGCACTTGATATTTATTTTTAATCATCTAACCTACATGGACTTAAGTTAATGTGATTCCTCTTCGTGCTTGGAAGCTTTAAAAGGACTAGTTGGTTCAACTTTTTCATTCAACATAGGTTCACATATAAAAATTGTATCAGACAGAATGAGGTCAACATGGATCTGAACATGCCATAGATGTTTGACATGGACACACTGACATAGATTTTCTATCAGGTGTTTGACACAACACAATGGATTTTTGGTTTTCAATATTTTCCTCTTATAGCATGTATGGGTTTGAATGGAACTGAAACACATTCTTGTATCAAAATTTATGATTATAGCCCGTTAACTTTATAACAAATTATCTTTTCCTCGCATAGATAGTTTCAGTGGTGTTACTAGGATTTGTATATCTCAGGAAGAATGAGACGCAAAATAGGAGTTTCAAACATGCTGATTTCATAGGTATTTGTTGGTCAAACCATGAAAAGAAAAGAAAAGTTGGGAGATCAATGATTTGTGGAACCTGTTTGTTGTGTATGTCTGGATGGGTCATGTTAAACATTGTTCTTATTTCTTAACATGGACATGATGATGTGTAGAAATGTCGCTATTTTGTATATATTAGAGTTTGAACCCCATAGCCACTTGCACGTAGGTAGACCTAGGAGACATGTTAGTCTTTTTATATGAAGAGTCAAAGACAACATTATTTTGTAAGTTTTGTCTATCTTTTAAGTTATCGGATTAACTTTTTATTCAGTTTATCCATCATCCCATTATTCTTGAGCATAAAGTGCTCCTTTCTTTAGAATAATCTGTCTTCTATAGTATTGAGTATACTAAGCTATTTCGTGGATGTCATGATGGATCTCAAATGGTGATCCTGACCCCATTCTGCCTACGCTCTTTGTTTGTAGGGAGAGAGCTGATCGGCCCTTCCGTTGTCTTGACTGTCAATACAGGAGGGAGCTTGTTAGAGTATATTTAACCAATGTTGAACAGATCTGCCGCCGTTTCGTGGAAGAGCATCGAGGAAAACTTGGAAAGTTGATAGAGGATAAAGCTAGATGGTCGAGGTAAGGTGTAAAGTTTCTCAATTGTTTATCTGGTTTTTGATGTGATTCTAGATGCAAGAACAATAAGTTGAACCACAATCAAACAAGCAATACAAGATAACAAGTATATGATTAAGAAATAGAAAGAGAGGGGGAAGAGATTTAGAAGAAAGAAAGGATAGTCTAGCAAATAAAAGACATAAATTACTAGAACAAATCCTCCATAAATTCACACAAAGAGTATTTCTCTATCTTCAAACTTAGCTCACCCTAATATGAAGACTTAAAGACTATTTATACTAGTCTTGTAAAAAGAGGTAAACTACAAGAATGATCCAACATCCTTGATGACCTATGTGGTTGTCATCACTTCCTTGATTTGCATCTGGTTTTAGAGACTGTTAGATACTAATATCTATGTTTTGTTGTGTCTTATTTAGATACTTCAGTTGTGGTTATGAATATGGGTAATATTTTATATTGAATGACATATTTGTTCCCCTTAATCCTCATGTAGGTAATGCAATATATGTTTGCTTTGGATTTGTGATTTTTTAGCATTTTGACATAACATTCTGACTTCTCACTTGACATGGAAATTCAGTTTCTGTGCTTTTTGGCTGGGAATGGACCCAAATTCTAGGCGCCGAATGACCCGGGAGAAATCGCATTCGATTTTGAAAGTGGTGGTCAAACACTTCTTCATTGAAAAAGAGGTTACATCTACTGTCGTGATGGACTCTTTGTACAGTGGGCTTAAGGCAATTGAAGGCCAGACTAAAGGAAAGAAAGGGAAGGGGAAATATTTGGATGCAGAAGAACAGCTGGTTCCTATTGTTCGTTTGGACAACGACATGTTTGTCTTGGTGGATGACGTCTTGCTATTGCTTGAGAGGGCTGCCTTGGAACCGCTGCCTCCTAAGGATGAGAAAGGTCCCCAAAACCGTACAAAGGTAAGTCACAGAATTCCATGGTTGAAGCCGTATTAAGAAATGCTACAAAATTATGGCTTCAATTGCACCGCCTACTGCAGTTATGTTTTCCTTCATTGCTGAAACTATGGGACTCACGATTGATACTGTTGTTAGCAAGCTTCTATTTGTCTTTTCTATTATTGGACTAGGGTGTCTTGTTATTGCCACCCACAGATTTGTTTCCTTGTTTTAGCAAAATCTAGACTTAGCCCTTCTCTCAAGGTTTTATAATAGACAAATTTGCTTCAGTAATATTCCCTATATGTGGACAAACATTTCTTATGATTAATTGACATGTTCGGTTACATCTGAAGCTGCTTTTGTGGATAAGTTACTGAATGTGAGTAAGAATGAGATTGAGCTTTTGGCTAGTGGTAGAAGGAATTATCAAGTGATCAGGCAACAAGGCTAATAATTGTGAGTGTACTTTGGTTGTTATGGATGATATTTGAACTGGATCCTATTTCAATGCCTATGATAACTGAAAGAATCGTGTATATGGCTAAGAATCAGTCTAGTCAGAGTCACTTCTCTTACTTCCACTTCTTTTTCGTATCACGTACTCCTCGTTCTCTCTCTCTTGAGGAAAAGAAGGGAAAGAAAGACAAGCACTTGTTCTTTTCTTCGTAGTGTATATCTATCCATTCTTATTTACTTATTGTACTATTCTTTGTTTTAGGATGGTGCTTCTGGAGAGGACTTTAACAAAGATTCCATTGAGCGTGACGAGAGGTGCCTAACTGAACTAGGTCGTCGAACCATTGAAATATTTGTCCTTGCACATATTTTCAGGTAACCATCATCACTGTTGCTATTGAAATGGCTATCCACGGCTCATCTAGTTAATCTATTCTCGTCATTTAAAGTTAGAAGGTCAAAATAGGTTCTTTTACCTCAAATTCGGAAGCAGCTGCATTTGCTGCATTTATGTGGAATGATGTTGTACATTATGTCAAGATTTGTGTTAGTTTTTGATGGTTAACAATGACCTGATTATACTGATAAAACAAAATTTACCTTCTGTAGTAAAATAGAGGTTTCGTATCAGGAAGCTGTTGCTTTAAAGAGGCAAGAGGAGCTCATCCGTGAAGAGGAGGCTGCTTGGCTGGCTGAAACTGAGCAGAAAGCTAAAAAAACATCTGACAAGGAAAAGAAGTTGAAGAAAAAGCAGGTACATGTCCTTCTGCATATGTTTATAGTATTTGATTACACAGGTGAGATATGGGAACTATATTTATTTTTAATATGCTGGAACATCTGTTTAAGTGAGGCTACCAGATCAGTGTTAAAAAGACTCCTGTATCTTTTACATTGTCTTTGTTACCTGGTACACATTGCTGAGTCCTTGCATGGTATGGAAAATTAAAAATTACTTTGCCAGCTAAGAGATGCTGGGCTTTAGGTATTAAAGTTTGAGTTTCTGTTATCAGCTATTTAACTTTAGGGGACGAGAGGCAAAGTTATCCTTTGCTTGGAGTTCTTTTTATGCACAAATTGTGGTTATAGGTAATGCTGAAGCAAGGACCTCTGTTGTGTCAGCTCAAGTATTTATCTTTAGTTTGAAAGAAAAGTCTTGGCTTTCAATTATTGACATCATTAATGTAGTTTCTATGCTGTATTAGATTAGATGATTGCATATTCTTCCTTTGCACCACCTAAATTTTGTTTTCTTTAGAGATATCATCATCGAGCTTGTCTGATTAAAGCTGCTTATGAAGAAAGACAATATTCTCCATGAAAATGAGAAGAAAACATGTGTATAATAGCAGGAAAAAGAAAAGAAAGGAATAACAGAAAATAAACAAAATGAAAAAAGATTAAGGAGAAACTAACAAGAATGTGCTGAGGCAGATTAAAAGTTGTAGATTTTGCCAACTAGTTTGTGCGCAACTCTTAACTGTCCATTGAGGTTTAGTGAACATATTATCCATTTCGCCACCTGAAGAAAGTGCTTTGTGTAGAATATTGTAGATACACTTTATCATTCTTACCTTGTATTTCAGGGTAAACAGAAAAAGAATATTCGCAAAACGAAGGATAAGGGAAGGGATGAAAAAACTTGTATAATTGAGCAAGAGAAGGCTGAACAAGATGGGTGTATTCTAGATGGAAATGATTACGAGATTGAGAAGTCAGAGACAGAGCTGGAGAAACCAGATATGCTGGAAAATGGTTCAGATGTTTCTGATTCAGTCGATTGTGTCCCAGAAGTAAACCACCTTGATTTTGAAGACAGAGGTGCATGTCCTGTCAACTGGGATACTGACACCTCTGAAATGCATCCTTCCACAGAAATTAACTGCTGTGGGTTAAATGGCCTTTCAGCTGCACAGAATGGTATTTCAGGAAGAAGTCTTTCTGTTATTGATGATAGTTCGTCAACGTGTTCTACAGACTCAGTTCCTTCAGTGGCTATGAATGCGCCTTACAGAGGGACTTCTTCGAACCATAAAAACCAGAAATCACCTAGCAGGTAACCTTCTTAAAATTTTTGGGCATCGATAAATATCTTTTATGTTGTCTCTGGTTTTTCTAATTGTTGGTGTCTCAACTTTTCAGAGTGGTTAACCACAGAAGCAAGTCAACCAGTAGTACGACTGACTGGGCTAGTGAAATACATAGGCAGCCATTAGATGCTCTTCCAGATATAGGGAAGCTAACTAATACAACTGTAAGTCGTAGGGCAACTAGATCCGAGTCCCAGGCTATAGCGCATTCGCACGAGTGGGAAGTGCTGAAGAAGGTTTGTCATTTTCTCCCATTATGCATTCATCTCTTACTCCACGGAATTGACTGGGTTTCATCCTAGTAAAAAAGCTTTACTAAGGAATGCGTGTTGTGACACTTAAAAGCATATTCATGGATCTTTTTCTTCTTTATTTTTTTGGGTGGGGGTGGGGGTGGGGTGGCCTGTCCCTATCTTTCAGTGTTTCCTTCATGTTTCTTTATATAGTTAACAGAAAGAGGATGAAAGAAACTGAATAATCTCAGAAGCTGAGTGTCCGGTTCTTCTTCCTATTTTTGGAGTAAAACCCCATGTATTCCTGAAATATTGATGAACTGACTAGTTCTTTTGCTCTAAGCTGTTTACCTTGTAAACGGAGGAGATATAGAAAGTGTGCCATGCTTGATTTATAAGATTCTATAATCCATATGCTCAATTATTCTTTCTGCTAGTTGTCATTTTTGGATTTTAGAGGCAACTTCTTTACTGTGGATGCCATGATTCTGCTTATGTTGTTTCACAGTGAATTCCAACTTTCATGCCACACTTTCTTGTATGCAGGAAGTAATAGTTTCACAGCAGAGAAAGCTGAGTGAGCCTGATTCAGAGAGACCTCCCTTGGAGAAGCCACATGTCATATCTCATCCTAGTAGCCCTTTAAAAGGTGCAGCGTCTGCCATTCAGTTGAAATCAGAGCTGAAGGTCTTGGCCACAAGTGATCCAAACTCTTTAAAAAAATTGTCCTTGAACAGTTCTAAGCTGACTCATAAATCAACTACTTCGACTAATTTAGCCGAAACTGCTGTGTCCTTTAAGGCTGATCCTAATAAAGGTATAGAACGGCAAGTGGCGGAGAAGCCCTCAGTGCATTCAGTATCCATTACACCTCAGAACTTCCAATCTCATCAAGTGACTGCCTCTGCGACAATGGAGAAGCCCAAACCTCAAGTTCCTGCCCTGTCCAGACCCTTGAATGGTCCTGTAGTACCTGGGCCTAGGCCTGCTGCCTCTGTTGTTTCTATGGTTCCAACGTCACCAATACTGGCCCGTTCAGTGAGTGCAGCAGGTCAATTGGGCTCTGACCCTTCACCAGCAACCCACAGTTATGTTCCTCAGTCCTATCGAAATGCAATTGTGGGTAATCCTGTTTCTGGAAATGCGACTGGTTTTAGTCAACCCTATTCTCCAAGTTCAATGGTTAACTGTTCGCAGCCATACCCTCAATCACCTTCGCGGATTTCTGGGCCGTTATTCTTACCACAGGGATCAGAAAGAACAGAACCTAGTTGTATCAGACCAAGTTATCCATATGGAATAAGTCATGATACCCTGCTGAATGGAGTTCAATGGCAGAGTTCCCAGAGGGATAGCAGGAGTATATCTCGGGATCATCCTTCTATACTAAACGAGTTTCAAAACTTTGATGTGTTCCAGCCTGTAAGTAGAACCCATGATCCCATCCCATCCGAGTTTCCAGCCTGCACGTCTGGACGCCAGTCCCAGAGTGCACTGGCTGATGAATTTCCACATCTTGATATCATTAATGACTTGCTGGATGATGAGCAAGGAATTGGAAGGACTTCGATGCCCGCCATAGGCTTTCAAAGTTATAGCAATGGGTCACACAATCTAAATCGGCATTTCTCTTTCCCTGGTGATATAATGTCCACTGACTTAGGTCCTTCAACAAGTTCCAATAGGTTTGAGCGAACACGGAGTTATCATGATGACATCCAGCATAATTTTTATGAAGGCCCTTTAGACAGTGCAAGGGATATGATTCGTCAGCCTAATCTGCGATTTATAAGTGGGCAGATTGATGGGTTAGTACCAAACCAGTGGCAAATGATGGGTTCTGATCCATCTTTTCTTGGAATGGGGACTGCAGAAAACGATCCCAGTTACCGGTATAACGTCCCTGACTACTCAAACATGTCTTCTGGTGGTGTAAATGGCTATAGAGTATATAGGCCTCCAAATGGTCTTTGACAACAAGCTATGGTTGGCTGTATTAAGTTGTAATAATGTACTAGAGGAAAGCATTTGGTATTGGGATAGTGGAGTGTGAGGTTGTAAGTTGTAACCCTCTGGCAAGTGAAATATTTTGTAAAGAGTGATTCTGCCCTTGATGGTTTTTCTATATTGATTAGCTTTAAAAAAATTGGCTTTTCCTATAACTCCAATTGGAGGTTTGATGTTTTATAAGTTTGGCCTTCTCTTTCTTTTTAGTTTCCCATTCGATGTCCGCTATCCGCATTAGAGCCCGATTATTTTGAATTCGCACTGTGTAGGGCTCATTTGGGGGAAGCACTCCCTACCAATGATTTTTCATATTCAGGGCTTGAACTCGAGATTTTTGGTTAAGGGAGGAGAAATTCCATCTGCTGCACGACATCCATTGGGGGTGTTTGGCCTTCTCTTTTATGATGATACTAAACCTTGATTGGAAACTGTCAATGGGGTAATATGGTAGCACAGTTCAATAACTAGGCCTATCGATCGTTTCTAAACATAGCTAGGTGAAATTTCACGAGATATATAACAATAATATAATATAATTAGAACTTGTTGTCAAACATTTCGTCATGATTCTATATTAAAGTACTACAAATTTTCTTCTATAAGTTTAAGCTATTAAAAGAGTAATTTTTTTTTACTTAATTATACTTTCTCCTTAATTACATCTAGGCTTATATCTTTTTCACGAGTCACACATGTGTAGAAATCTTCTTTAATAATGGGGTGCCGCTAATGTGGCGGTGAGACTCGAACCTTGTGAGTTGTGACCTACTTCAATATACCATATTGAATTATATGATTAACTCATCTAAATTTTTATTTAATTAAGTACATATTCATTCAAAGCCAATAGCTAATAATGTATATAACTTAAAACTCTATTTTAGTACTACATTTTCCAACCTAACCTTCTTTAAAGTGTCCATGTATTTGGATTTGTAACAAATTTAAGGAATACCAACCTTCTAATTACTTCGTTATTCTTACCACGTAACATTGCCAAATCAACACTTAATAACAAATTTTGCTAAAGTCAAATATAGAATAACAAAAATATAATAATAATATTATTTTTAATAAAAATAAAACATAGTAGTAAGTCATTAGTCATTAAAACACGTTATGTTTTATAGAAATCCCTTGCCTATAAATACACTCAATGACATCCCATAATCACAAAAAAACATTAACAAGAATTATGAATTCCAAGAGAAGATTCATTTCGTTACTTCTTATTGTCTTTATTATTTTAACTACAAATACCATATTATTATTATTATTAGCAGAAGGTGCAAGGCCTAATTTGGATATGGCTGAATTTATAGAGAAAGAAGCTATTCTACTCAAGGCATCGTTGCCACGAGGTCGAGTTCCACGATCTCGTTCTTCCCCTTGCACCAACATTCCCGGGCGTGGTCGTAGTGGCTCTTGCTATTGAAAAAAAACGAATTCAGAATTTAAATTTTAAAATTTTGAGGTCGAGTTTCACAATCTCGTTTTTCTCCTTGCTCCAACATGTCTATCCACCGCCGCAGTGAGTGACTCTTGTCATTTGAACATGTGAATGTTATCGTGCATCGACAATGTCTTGAGACAAATTCAGAATTTGAATATTAGAATTATTGTATTTATTTAATGAATTTGTTAAGTACAAGGTTTAAGTAGTGACTAGAATAGGGTAAACCAATTTTATCTTGTCCGAGATAAGTTTAGAATTTTTTATCTTGTCCGACTAATTTTTGTCTTGTCCGGACAAAATTATGTAGGAAAAAAAATATGTCTATGAGTTCTGAAATTGAACTTATGTCTCTATCGACATAAGTTAGGTAGAAACTAAGACATAACTTGTGTTATGAATTTTTTTAGTTGTAACATTTTAATAAAGTGGAACTTGTGCTTTTATCAACTTAAGTTCCGTAGGAACTTGTTGGCTTTGAACTAAACTTATACTTTTAACGACATAAATTCTATAGGAATTAAGAGACATAATTTGCTATGTTTTATAAAGTATAACTTGTGTTATATTACGATATGAAAAATATAATCATTTACTTAGCAAGTTTCTTTTTGTTTTTTAAAAACATCAAAGATATTTTCGATTACCTTTTTATTATTTAGTGAACAAAAATTAAAGATCACTGCAAAACTTAAAGACCAACTCAAAATAGTAGTTCATCTGTCATAATTTATGTGACGTTATTTATCCAATCACAAAGAACTTTATTATAATTATCAAATTACCCTTATTAAAATCACACTTGATTTTTCTTCAACATAAGTAGGATCCAACAAGGTTAAAATAGAGATGACACTGTATAATAATTGTTCACTATTGACTTGACACACACCTTAGGAAACAATAAGTAATATTACTATATTACCCTTTGAATATATTCAATTTAATGTTTTGAGAAATGTATTCGATATTGAATAGTATTGGGAAAAAGGACAAATATACCCCCGAACTATCGTAAATGATACGCAGATACTCTTTGTCATACTTTTGGGACATTAGTGTCCCTATCGTCCGTTAGTATAAAAGGTATATCTACTCTAGTTTTTGGACGTCAGGGGTACCAATGTCCCAAAAATATGACGGAGGATATCTGTATAACATTTACGATAGTTTGGTCCTTTTTCCCAATAATATTTAATACCAAGAATAACATTGATACAAAAGTAATGGACAAGTAAAAATGACCGGATGGACGGATGGTCAAATAAGAAAACGTAATATTGACTTGTATATATAGATGTACGTTTTCTCTTCCCACTCTAGCACAAAGTGCAAACTCAATTCTGCACAGTAGAGCCCCAAATGGCGGCACCCCAAATCGATTTCAACAGTGAAAATCAAGAACCAAAATCAAAGGTTGTGTATTTAAACTACAGGCGAATGCCAGCAGCAATCTTTCGGAAGAAGTACTGGGATTGGAATAGCATGGTGGCGGTATGTAAACTTACAATGGTTGGAAAATTCTTTATACCTAAACCAAAGATGACTAAAATTCGTGTTAGTTTCCAGGCGAAACTCTCTCTTAAAGGGGTAGTGAAAATTAGGTCTTATGATTCTTACCATGTGCTTCTTGATTTCACTGCTGACGAGGACTATCAGTCTGTTTTGTTGAAAGAGAGGGTTGTTGTTGCTGGTGCAATGATGGAGGTTTTTCGGTGGACTCCTGAGTTTCATGATCAATTTGTGAGTTTTGTTGCTCCTGCTGCTTTAATTTTATTGATGATGGTAAATCATTTATTTCTGATATTTGATGAGTCGGACAGGATATAAATTGAAAATATTTATATGTAATCTGGAGAAACACTATAGGGTAAGTGGCGTCGAGGGAGAAGGGGCGATGAAGTGGGGCACGGGAAGGGCGAGTAGGGGGTGGGGTGAGTGGGCAAGGTGGATGTGGGTGGAGGCACTATGGCCTGGGGGAGTGAGAGGTGGTGTTAGGGGTAGGGATAGGGATAGGGAGTGAGTGTAATGTCGAAGTCAGAATTTTCACTAAGGGGTTCAAAATATGAGCTGGTTAACACACGAAGAAGTCGAATGCAGTTCAACATCTACTATATATCTATAAAAATAATTTTAGTTATGTATAAACAATATAGTTTTCGAGGGTTCGGATGAATCCCTCGACCTTACTTGGCTCTGCTCCAGAATGGGTGGGAGGTGGTGTGTGTGTGTGGGGGGGGGTGAGGGGTTGGGTTTGGACGAGAGGTAGGGATAATGGGGGTGAGAACTGAGGAAGGAGAGTAGATAATCAACATTATCTTGAATTTTGAAGAACTTGTTTTCTTGACAATAATATTTATCAAAGACCAACCAAACATGAGGAAGTTGGAACTCCTCCTCCATCCAAATACACCTTCCATTGAACCTATTTGATTAGACGAGATGTTAGACATGTCACTATATTTGTGTGGTTATGTTACAAGACTTCTGAAACTTGTTGTATTACATATGACAACATAACACATGTGTTGTTATAGAAAAATGTCATTCAACGTAAAATGAGAAGCTTAAGTTAAATTCTTTTCATAGTTAGAAAGGGTTATTCTTTGTTGAACAAACTAAAAAGGAAATATGATTACATAAACTTGAAAGGATGGAGTAAAATATTTGTTTTAAGCAAGGAAGGGTGAAGTATTGTTGGTCCCAAGTAATGTAAAGGAGGTGGGATGTGTAATTTGGCACCGGTCAAAAGTAATATATATATATATATATATATTTTTATTTTTTTTTGGATGACCGTGGTGTTTGGGCTAGCTTTTGCTCACCTCTACTAATTCCAAGGAAACCTGTCACCTGCCACCGGCAACAGGTAGCAACAAGTACCAGATAATTTTATCCACCAAGGGTAGGACAAATGGGAAGAATCACCTAGTGTATTTTGTCTCCGCTGAGTTTTTAACCTGTGACCTCAGGCTTCTCAATCACTTCATTAACCACTAGGCCACACCCTTGTGTGCTTGAAAATAATTAAATTTTGATGAAACAGTTTGATTGCCTTAGTTATTTTTATTTCAAGTAAGGAACTCTACCTGGATGAGTATGATTTCACTACGTATAGTCCGTCTCTAGCTGTGGCGGAACCAGGAATTTTATAGAAGCAAATTCCTAAAAAAATATGTCACACGTGAGATAAGAACCTATGACCTAAAGCAATTTTTGAACCCTCTTTGCCACTTTTTCCTTATATGAAAGAGCAATTATACCTTTGCTTGGAAGTGTTGTATTGCAATTATAGGAGATGATGGACCAAAAAACTTTTTATGTGTGCGCTTTAGTATTTACAATTGTTCTACTATCTTTGGAGTGAAAACTGAAGTTTTGGTTTTTAGTTATTGGCACCATTAGTGTAGTTTCTATTATGTATTAGACAATAGCATATATTGCTATTGTACTGCCTAGCTTTTGCTTTCTTTGGAGGTTTCATCGTTGAGCTTGACTGTAAAAGGTTTGCTTATGCAGAAATGTGCTGATCATTGAGAAAATATGTTGTAGTAATGCAATATAGAAATCTATCAACAAAATAAGTTAATGCAATATAAAAGTAGTAAATGTTGTTTAATCATCTGTCATTCTTGGGTACCTGCCTAAAAACAAAGATCTAAAAATTGAAGAATCAAATGAAAGAGGGGTAAAGAGAAAAATGACTGTTCTGGGATAAATTTTAACGTTGTAGCCTTTTGTCAGCTAGTTTGTGCTGAAGCTCTCAGTTGACAGTTTTTGTTTGAGTTCCAAGAAGGTTAGTGAAAATTCTTAAATTCATTTTGCCTCCTGAAAAAAGTAAATAGTGAATTGATGTAATTTTTCATGGTTACCTCGGAATGTAGAGAGAAGCATTTGGTGTGGTGGAGCTAGATAATACCAAAAGAGATGAACATATTGGTGGTGGAAATGAGTACGGGACAGAGGAGTCTAATTCAGTAGATTGTGTCCCAGAAGTAATTCATTCTGATTCCGAGGACAGAGTTGCAAGTCCTATCCAGTGTGAAAACTCTAAATTACCTTCTTCCGTGGGAATTAGTTGCAGTGGGTTTAGTGGGCTTTCATCTGCTCCATACAGAATTTCTGGAAGAATTCCTTCTGTTACATATGAAAGTTCATCGATGTGTTCCACAGACTTAGTTCCTTTAAGGGGGACTTATTTGAACCACAATAATCTAAAGTCATATAGCAGGTAACCTTTTCTGCCATTCATTTTTTGCATCCGGATTTGAATATCTGTTGTGTGTATGATGGTTCTAATTCCTGGTGCTTTGACTTTTCAGAGAGTGGAATTATGGAAGTAAGCCAATTAGTGAAGCAACTGATTTGGCTTGTGAAACACTTAGTCAGCCATTATATGCTCTTTCAATTGTCGAGCGCCATGAGAATCAGAAATCAAGACCTCCAATCAAAGTGCAACATTCGACCTATATGGGATACCCAACAGTAACCTTTCCAAGGAGCTATGGTGAAAGCTTAGTATCCGATTATAAGCTCACTTTGCTTGGGAATTTCTCCTATAGGAGGCCAAAAATGAACGAAATTCGGGCTGATTTCAAAGCACAGAACCCTCTGAATGGCCAAGTAAAGATTAGGAATTGTTCTTCTCGGCAAGTATTGATTTTATTCACCAATGAAGAGGATTACTACACTGTTTTGTACAAGAAAGCGTTCATTGTTGCTGGTGCCCTCATGCAGATTTCCTGGTCGTCTCCAGATTTCCACCATGAAGTAGTGAGTACTTTGAATCCTGTTTGAGTACATCTATCATTTTTAGCATGGCACCTCTTCTAATGGGAAGCTCTGTCATAACCGGTGGCTCCCATTAGAAAAGCTTTAGCCATAGTCTTTTGCATGTCTATGGTTTTTTATTTTGCATGGGTATGATATCTGAACTTCCTTTTATGTACAATTTATCACATATTGTATGTGATGATACCAAGACAATGTTCGGCAAGAGGTTTTGTCTAGTAGAAGACTTACTACTAAACCAGACCAAGGAGATCTTAGTTGTCTGTGCTCTAGTATTTACTTTTGGTGTGATATTCTTGGTTTAGATATTTTGTTTCAGTTTTTTTCTAAAGCTAGCATACCACCAGGCATAGTTCCTTGGCGGCTTATTTTATTAATGTTAATATAATAATAATAACAAAAGCTCCAATAAGAAGCACAAGTAAGGGAGGCTAGGCCTAACCTTACTGTAGTGGTGTCAAAGGTGCGCTTAAAGCGCACTTAAGCCCTGAAGTTAGGTGCAAAGCCTGTTGAGCGCTTCGCCTCACTTTAAGGCTCAAGAGATACTTTTCCTTGCCTATGAGTGCAACGTTAAAGATGTGACATTAAACAATTGATATTTCTTTGTCCATATATTTGTTGTTCATGCTTATGATTATTAATCTTGGACTACACAATATCTTTAGTATTTTTTCACCATTTGCAGATTTTTTCAGTAAAGCCCCACTTTAATTGCGTGTTGTGCTTAAAGCTCCAAAGGACCTTGTAGCTCTTTTGCCCTTAAAGCTCCAAAGGACCTTGTAGCTCTTTTGTGCTTAAAGCTCCAAAGGACCTTATAGCTCTTTTACGCTTTTGATAACACTGCGGGAATCATAGTTAGCTTGGTGGCTTATTAGCTTTAGTTGTTGGCATCATATTGTAATTTCTGTGAGGTTTTCGACAATTGCATATGTTGCTGCTGTACTTCCTAGCTATTGCTTTTTTATAAATTTTATATCATTGAGCTTGACTGATAAAAAGAACTGCTTATGCAGAAACAGAATATTTATCCTGATTTCAGATTAAGTGATGCAAAATCTGTTAATTGGAATACAGACACCTCTAAGCTGCATCCTTCTATAAATGGCCTTTCAGCCCCTGCTACAGATGAAAAGGCCATGTCACTACAAGTGCCTGCCGTGTCCCAATGCTTGAATGTTCCTTCAATACGTCCACCATTACCATTATTGGCTCATTCAGTAAGTGTTGCTGGTCAATTGTGTGCTGATCGTTTAACAACTCCAGGTATTTATGTTCCTCAGTCTTATCCGAAAGGAATTGTGGCCAGTCCTTTTTTTGGAAGAAACGAACAAGCTGGCCGTGGAAGCACCTTTCCCAGCCCTAGCCAAGCCCTGGATCAGAGCAGTCTTACTCAGCAGCATAACCAACTCAATTCATATAAGGAACCAAAAATGACTGTCAGGATAGCACAATTACAACCACCATCAACAACCTCAGTAAGTGACACTACCAGCTCAATCCGATACCGAGAATGTCTCAAGAATCATGCTGCAAGCATGGGAGGACATGCTCTCGATGGATGTGGAGAATTCATGCCTAGTGGAGAAGAAGGGACCCCAGGAGCTCTGAAATGTGCAGCTTGTAATTGCCACCAAAATTTTCACAGGAAAGAGATTGACGATTACCAACAGATGGATGATGTTGGGTCACATTCTAGGTTCAGTCAACCGAGAAATAATAGCAGTAGTGGCAGTATACAAAACCAAGCCCCGATTTCTCTTCCTACACAGCAGCTGCAGCAGTATCATCATGGTTACAGTAATAGCTGTTCACCTAGATCATTGGTTGACTCTTTGCAGCCTTATACTCAACCACCCTCGCCTACATCTGGTCCCGTATTTTCACAACAGGCCTTGGAAAGAATAGAACCTAGTTCTATTCGACCAAGCTATTCATATGAAATGGTGAATCACAATACCACGCAGAATGGAAAGCAACGGGAATATTCGTGGAGTGACAGCAGTAGTAATACATCACGATCACGAGATCATCCTTCCATACGAAATGAAAATTGGAATTTTGATATGTTCAAGCCTTTAAACAACAGAACCCCTGATCACATTCCATTGGAGTTTCCAGCCTACCCGTCTAGGTGCCAGCCCCAGACTGTATTCGCTGATGAATTTCCGCATCTGGACATCATTAACAACTTGCTACATGAAGAGCATGGAACTGGACGGACTTTGATGTCCAACTCAGGCTTTCAGAGGTTGAACAATGGATCATAACACCATCAGAATGCGCATTTCACTTATCCGAGTGATATTGGTATGTTTACTGGTCTAGGTCCCTCAGTAAGTTCTTGTAGGCATCGCTCTGGTCTTTAGATTTGCAGTGATTTTGCACTTCTTTGTTACCTTTGCCATCATCCTTGATATGGGTTGGCATTTCATTAGATCTGAAGTATGATAACTCCTTTTTGTGCAAATGTTATTTAGATGGCAATACTATTTTGTCATTTTGATTGGGAAGTGGTAATGGTAATACTAGTTTTTATGCATTTTATTTAGAGTTAATATTTGCATACAGCTTACTATGGTAAAACAAGAGCAGGGGCAGATCCACAATATCAATAGTGGGTTCTCAAGAATCCAATAACTTTTGCTCAGACCTCGTATCTACATTGTGAAACCCATTGAAACCTGTTGGTACTGGTTCCAATACCAAAAAACTGTCTATTTGACAAATGACTCTTGTTTAAGTGGTCGAGTACCTCCACCATCAAATGACGATCTCATATAAGAACTTCAGTGGTTATGATGTGACACTTTTTATTTACTTAATTACAATGAGAATATACATATCTTTATGTCTGCCACTGAGATTGAACTTAGGATATTTGCCTATTGATATCAATATTTTTTTTTTGTTTTTCCTGCTCGGTATTTAATATTCATATTGGAGCTCGATTAATTCAGATTTACGCCAGATAAAGATTCAAAAGGTAACATTCTCTACCAAAGATCTTTCATACCAAAGACTCATTTAAATATTAAAGATAAGATCGATATGATTATTTACTTAATTATATTTTCAACGCGCTTTGTCATAACTTTTCTTTTTTGTTTTGAGTCAAACACATTACCATAAATTTCAAAATTGGAAAAGACTACAACATAAAAGAAAATAATAAGGGTAGATAATTACATTACAATACAAATAAGGAACATTAGTTTTATTTATCTTGAAATAGTAGAGTACATGAAGACACTATATTTAATATCTCCACTTTGTTTAATTTTCATAACATAATGTTCCCATAGAATTACTAACCCATACTGGGAGTAATTTTCCTCAAGTACTCGAGGTTATGGAATATACCCTCTTAGGATAAAATGACTTATTTCATTGGAATAGTGGTACCTTATATTTCACTAAACTTTGAACTCACTCAACGACAATAAATTACACAAAAAGAATTAAAATGCAAGAAGAAGAGTAGAAGATTAGAAAAAATTGTGGTTGGAAAATGAGAGGAAGTCCCTCTATTTATAGTCAACAAAGGGTAGTAGGAACATTTTTTTTTGTGTCTAGTCTGAAAAATCATGACCTTTTTGAGAAGTCACAACACTTTGGAAAAATCACAACTTATTGAAAATGTCACAACTCTTTGGAAAAGTCACAACTTATGGAAAAAGTCACAACTCTTTGAAAAAGTCACAACTATTTGGAAATGTCACAACTCATCGAAAAATCACAACCCTTTGAAAAAAGTCACAGCTTATCGGAAAAGTCACAACTCATCGAAAAAGTCACAACCTAAGTTAGGGATATTATAGTAATTTAACATTCAAGTTAGGAGTTCATGCTTTTAAGGTAAAATATAGATTTATATATATATATGAAAGTCGTAACGGTCCAGCTGACTAGTGTATTATTTGCTTTTGGCTTATGTCCGCACGACTTTAAAACACATCTTTAATTGGTAAGAACTGCTTACTTATAAGTTATATACCCAACATCTTTCCTATGTTTTTATCGTTGTGAGACCTTTTGTCTTAAGCTTAGTGTCTCAAAAATGGTGTATATATATAATTTTATCTAATGATGGATTATCGTAAGAAATATTTACTATGAATAATTTAATGAAAAAGTAATAATAATTTCATAGCTGAATTTTTGAATTTTATAGTGACGGGTGGAAGGAAACATAAAGAAAAAACAAAAAAAGAAATGATACCAAAAGTAAAAAAGTTGTGGTCCCCTAATGTAATGTTCTTATAGTTATGAGTCATTTTGTCATATATAGAACACATAAAAAAATGTGTTATAATTGTAAGTATTTTTTATATTGATATATTGCTCCTAATTATTTGCCTTTCAATTTATTAAGTTGTGTGAATTCAATATTTTCTATCAATCATGCATTTGCTCTTTAAATATCTCTGATATTTTTATAAGAAATGGACAAAATTATTTCTTTATTTTTGTATTCTTATAAGAAATTAATAAGAGGAATGTGGGTAAAAAGAACGTTTTTATATATACAAGGACTAAAATAGAGCAACTCTCAAACTTAATGGCCACCAATTGGGTAATAAATCAGATACTAGTATTTAAATTTTATGAATTATATTTCAGAGTTTTCGGTATCGATTGAAAGTGAACCTATTTTGTAAACTTTGTTAGATAATGAAAAAGGATCAAACATATCTCTATTTTATATAGAATAATTTTATCCTTCATTTGAAAAGTTTTCCACTCATAACTCTATCGTTAGTCAAATGGTCCAAATATGCAATTATTGGCTAACGACCACCAATTCCCTTTTGGAAATTTTATTCTCCTTTTCAAACAAACACAACCTAATCAACTACTATTTAATTCCTCTCTTTATTTTTATTTGTCCATCTCTTTATTTTTATTTGTCAATCCATATTCGTCGATACATCTACGAGTTAGAAGTGTTTGTTGAATTTTATTCTCGACTGTTTTAAAATACCAATCTTGCATATTGTACACATTTTTGTATTTGTTGATACATGTTGTATTTTAAATAATAAATACAGTCGAGGGCATATGTAATATCTAAAAAATTTCTAAGCGAAGGTCTGAATCATTCTTTATTTACATGTAAGGTCGTATCGGGTGATTCTTAAATTGCTCATATGTGTAGAGGTCAATTCTTTAGTGTCAAAATTAATTTGGATATGAATTAAGGTGACAAGAACTCCCTAGCACAAAGTTGAGTTTCAATCTTCATTACCGATTAAGTTTTGACATAAGATTCTACTTAGGTCAAACATCAAATGATCATATCTCTCAGCACAAAATGAATTAGGTGACCCATGACCTATGAAATTGAAGGTCTATGAGTCCTATTTGCAATGTCACCAAGTTTGCCTCATTTCGAGTTCAGAGTAAAAAGTTATGGCTGTTTTACCAGAAACTATCACATCAGAGTTTCCTGAAGTCAATTCCTACGAGTTGCTTCTATGGGTTGTAGAAATTTCGACGACCCATATTATCAACTCGTTGAAAACTTCAGAGAAGTCGAATTTTGGGGTCCAATTCCTATGGATCCATTCTACAGGCCGTAGAAACTTCTACTGGTAGATTGGACCAGTAGAATGAAATTTTGAGCCGTAAAATTCAATATAAATTCCACAGATGAAATCTATGGTCCGTAGAATAAATCAGGAACCGTAGATGGACAGGTAGAAGGTTTTCACCAACTTTCAAGAGGGATATTTTAGTCTTTTCTCACCCCATCTAAGCCTAAATTACGATGTTTTTAAACCTTGTAAAGGGTTTAAACAATGTTAGTCAATTATTTTACGTTCATTAACGTCTCTAAGTCTTAGAGAAAGGATCCAAGAGGAAAAGGCTAGGGTTTTCAAGCGTTCTTTCAACTGTTTCGCCAAGAACTTTGTTCTTCCATGTATGTAATTAGGTTATCATAGTGATGGATTGATTTCGTCCTCATGCCCTATATCTATCTATAAAATGTTTTTACTCACGAGTCATTTTGTCAGTACATAGAGCACACAAAAAATGTGGTTTATAATTATTGGTACTTGATATTGATATACTGCTCCTAATTATTATGCCTTCCAACCATGCATGCATTTACGTACTGTACTCTTTATGTTACTCCCTTTGTTTCTATTTATATGTCATCATTTTAAATTTTACGTTCCTTAAGAAACTAGGCAAGCTTACTATTGTATCCTTATTTAGTACTCCCTCCATTTCATATTAATTAAATTTTTGAGGCATTTTACATTTTTCAAATTAACTTGTTCAGTTTTCAAAACTACTTTCAGAGTGTTCTTCCAATTTTACCCTTCATTTGGATTTTCAATGTGATGACTTCAATAAATTTGACAATAATTAATAAGGGTAAAAATGGAAAACTATGTTCAATTTATGTCTTAATCTACTTTTCTTAAAGGGTGTGAAACACCTCAAAAAATTAATTAATATGGAATGGAGGGAGTATGCTTTTGAAGTCTAGTTTTCAATAAATGAACATAAATTAATTTATTTTAATTAATAATTGACCAATGAACATAAAATAATCATTAATTAGTTTTCCTATGTTGGTCAAATTCATACTTTCAAGACTAATAACTCTCAAGGGTATAGAAAAAAATAGTGTTATTTATGTATTGATTTTGTAAGATGACAAGTATTCAAGAACATGTGTTTTTAGTAAGGATGACAAATAAATAGGAAGAAAGAGAGTATAATTTTCACTCATCGAGAATCAATTGTATTATTTTCTTCGCTCCAAAATAAGTTCTATTTAAGTAAAAACCACATTTATTAACTTATTAATAAATACAATATGTAGTTTACAACTCCGGCCTCTAGCCTTTTTCAATGTTCAAAAAGTATTGTATAATGTGATTCTTCTGATGTCAATATAAAATATTCTTTAAAATGTAAATTAAAGTTCACGTAATTTGAATCTCGAATAACTAAAATATCACTTGAGACGGAGAATGTTTTGATGTATTACATGACTACCTGAGTGTATATAGATTTATTAATATATGAAAGTTGTAACGACCCAGCTCGCTAGGGATGTTGTCTACTTTGAGCCTAGGCCCGCACGGTTTAAAACGTACCTCTAGTTGGTAAAGTCTGCTTACTTATATACCAAACATCTCTCCTGTGTTTTTGTCGATGTGGGACTTCTTGTCTTAAACTGAGGTGTCACATACACCCCCTCTATGGACTCAACGCCCTCGCTGAGGTTTGCCCCATCGTATGAGATTTGCCTATACTCAGTACTGAGGTTTGCTCTGCCTTATCGAGATTTGCCTAAAGCCAATTGAACTCCAATTCACATCGACAATGCTGATACATGAATGACCCTTATACCATTTTGTAACGGTCTATGCATTTACTCTTTAGATATCTATGATATTTTATTAAGTAATTGACAAAATTGTTTCTTCTTTTTTATTTTTATAAGAAATTATAATAATAAGAATTTGGGTGAAAAAAACTTTTTTTTTTATGTATACGAGGAATAAAATAAAGCAACCCTCAAACTTAATGATTATTTGGGTAAATAAAACATCATAGTATTTAGATTTTATGAATTATATTTGGAATTTTTCAGTTCCGATGAAAAGTGAACTTATTTTGTAAACTTTGTAAGGAAATGAAAAAATGATCAAATATATCTCTATTTTATGTGAGTAATTTTATCCTTTAATTTCAAAATTTTATTCTCCTTCTTGAAGAAACACAGCCAACTCATATCAATTTTTTTTGGATGTTTTCACTTGGTGTTTGTATTCGCATTGGAGCTCGATTAATTCGAATTTGCGCTGGATAAGGCCACATTCGAGGGTTAGCGCTTCCTACCAAGGATTTTTCCATACCCAAAATTCATTTAAATATTAAATATGAGATTGATATAATTATTTACTTAATAATTATATTCATAACCCACTTCGCCATAATTTATTTATTTTTTAAGTCAAACACATTACCATACATTTCATGGATGGATGATATAACAGGTACCCACTATAATATATCACGTTTAGCTATATATGATCATCTCATTTGTAAACTTTAACGATTCATCAATCCATAACAAGAAAATCAAAATTGGAAAAGACTACAACATAAAAGAAAATAAGGGTAGATATAAAATCACAATAAAAATAAGGAACATTAGTTTTATTTATCTTGAAATAGTAAAGTACATGAAGACACTATATTTAGTATCTCCACTTTATTTATTTTTCATAACATAATGTTCCCATATAATAATTAATTAACCCATTATGGGAGTAATTTTAACAATGGCCTCCCAGTCAACAACCAGAAAAACTCTACCACAAACATAATTAGATGGCCTAAGCATACCAGGAAATAAAACACTAATATCATGAGCTATGGGATTTTCCTTCTCAATTATTTTCTTAGCATATTCTGCTGGCTTCCCAACAAGTTCAGGCCATGATTGCTTACCTAAAATAATTACAAATATATATAAATATAATGACATAGTAATAAAAAAAGTAAAATATTATAATGGACATCATCATATCAGTCATTATTTCTTAAGGAGCGTGCAAAATTCAAAGAAGAGAAGTACAAGTGAAGTGAATAGAGAGAGTATAATATAACTCGAATCACCTTACTCTTTAGTCTTTTCACTACTTATCAATTTAGAAAAATGTAAATTTAATTTTTAGGAATAAGTTTTTTTACTATGTTAGTAAGGTAAATATTTTTTTGTTAGAAATTATAATTATGTGATATTAGTGGAAAAAATCATAATTATGTGACCATTTGTGAAATTTACCTGTTTTTGAAACTATAAGAAGAAGAAATTAAAAAGTATAAGAGCAAATTACCTGGGCACAATACATCTTGGATTTCATTTTCCAGAATTTGCAGTACTTCTATGCCATCACTCAAATCTCTTGCCATCAGTGATTGAAAAACTGTAATTAAAATAAATAATTTACTTACTTACTAATTTGAGAGATAAAAAAAATTTATATACACGAGCATTGACAGAGTTAGTAGTTTTACTAAGAGGGTTCAAAATCCTGTTAGGGAGGCTTGCCGGGTTATATAAGCCTTACTAATTAGTATAAATTTGAATTAGTCGGACCAAAAAAGAATTAAGGGGCTAATTACATACGTGATGCAAGAAGCAAGAAAGCAAGCACATGAGATAACTTGAGCATACTCTTTCCCTCCATTTTGCTTTTATTTTATTTTCTTTCAAATAATTGTGAGATGTGTAAGACTCATTGGTTACACATGGATATTTATAGGGAGTTAGTAAGGGGTCGGGTCAATTTTATAATAAATGTTACGGTAGGTATTGAGTAACTCAATCATCAATAATTAATGGTATATTTTCAAAATATTTGATTAAAAATATTGGAAAGTATTTTTTATCTAGTAAAAAGTGGGGAAATTTCAGAAAATGACATGACACGTTTTTAAAAAAGATTTACTAGCAAAAGTAGAGATGTTATGGTCCCTAGCTATGAAATGTTTTTATTGATGAAATTTTGTCTAATGAATTCAAGTAATAATGCATGAGTCCCAAATTAAAATTTAAACATATATATATATTTAATGAATTTCAAAACAAAATAAAATTTATGATAAATCTATTGAATTTGATTTTGGGTTAAACATTAAAAAATCGGATAAATTATTGTGATGAAGCCATATGTACATTCGTTAGTTTTATGAGTATACATAATACACTATACACAATTTAAAAAATTAACAGTTAGAGTATATACAATCTTAAAGTATAACAACAAAATTAAATATATCTCTATTTCATATAGAACAATTTATTCTTCATTTGAAAAGTTTTCGACTCATAACTCAATTGTTAGTCAAATGGTCCGAATATGCAATTATTGGCTAACGATTCCAATTACCTTTTGGAAATTTTATTCTCCTTTTTGAAAAAACATATCTAACATTAAAGCAGAAATTTACACAATCCTCAACTTCAAACTAAGGATCTACACGTGATGTCTTATTCCTTCACATCTCTTAACTTATATCCAACGCGCAAGACTCTTGTTCTTCCCGTAAATCATTTATCATTATAGTTTCTTGGCCAAACATCCACCGCATATTACCTTTTACCTTAAGTCAAACTTCTCAAATGAAACTTCATCGAACTCTTCTACAATCACAAGTATTTAACTACTACAACTCAAACCATGCAAAAGTCCTTCCAATGGCTAAAAAGTTGATACAACCAATCATCTCTTACCTTGCCAACCCACATCTTGACAAAACCAACCCGATTCCTTTTTAATCGTACCTTCTCGCTAAAATCCTTAATTGCCTTTACACGAGTATACTTGTTAAAACTTTCTTCATCCATGGCTTATTGTTGCCCATTTCTTTTGACTCATCATGAAGTCATTAGTTCCCAATATAATCATGACCACCC